>NW_020956051.1:269275-272022 GCF_003031625.1 Empidonax traillii
TATATGTTCCCTATGTTTATGTATTTTCCCATACCCAATCCTGGTTGGAGGATTAGCATGCTCCTCCCAAATTCCTGAACCTTCCTCCCCAATCCCTATAAAGTTCCTCCATTTTAATAAAGTTTGATTCAGCTTTGTCTACCCCACGCTGAGCTGGCTGGCTGCCCTTTTCTAACCAACTCCGACAGTATTTGGACAACAAATTTTTTTTAAGGATTATCTTTTTATGGTTAATTTCTTAGCTGTCATATCAATTTCTAGCATAGTTGTTGTAAGATACGTAATTCTAATGTAAATATTGCCCTATTTTCCCATCTCACTTTCACTAACACTGTATATATAACTTGTTTCAGATCCTTTTTCAGATATTCTCTATTGTCAACTGACAGGTAATGAAATTCAATATGCTAGGTCAGAGCTTTTGCCCCTGATCCAATTTTGGATGACCTCTTTGGAAAAGCGTGTGACACAGGATCTTTTGTCAATGCAGTGAAATTTGGAAACCTCTGTGAGTCTGTGACATTTAAGTTATAGATGCTACCAATTGTCATTATTGTTTATTTTTTTAAATGCAACTTAAGCAGCATGCAGTTAATATTAAGGACTGCAGTTTGGAATAGCAGTTTGAGGGCTTCTTGGTATTTCAAGTAACAAAATAGACTACTGAAAACTGTAAACTACATATCAAGCCAAAGATTGATTGCCATTATTATTTCAATCTCTGTACCCTGACCCGCAAAGAACTTGGAATAAAAAGCCCATCTTTGCATTTATACAGAAGCTTTCTCCTAATGAGGCCCTTCCCTTCACTTTCATCACCTACTTAATTACTTATTTTTGTTTTTATGGTCCTTGGGCATATGAAGGAATCTTACAAGTATTATGCATAACTGCATTTTTGCCAAAGTAGATCCACTCTGAAATTAGTATCTTCAGAAATCTATGTGTGTAGTACTTGAATAAATCACACCAAAGACAATATTTAACTGAAAAACAGAACAAGATAAATTTAGACAACATATAGAGAATTCTAAGAAATCATATTTTATTATTTAATTCAGGTTACTTTAGATGTGTGTTGGGGATCATGCAAAGGACTAAAATCAGGAATTGAACTTTCTCAGATCAAATATCTAAATTAGATGATTAAAATAAGGCAAACACCACTACTTTGATACATGAGAATTCAGGTAAAACGTTGTTCCCTAGACTGGTAATTTTATACGAGGGTAGGAACTGACAGTTTTCATTAGGCTGGATTTGTCTTCCGTGTCCCGCTATCAACAACAGCTAGCACAAAAAGCTCGTTTGGAAAGTGCAAGAACTCCTTGGATCTAGAATATGATAACCTGTAGTCCTGTTCATCATTGGCCTGTGCTTTTGGATGGATTGACTCATCAGAAAATATTAAGTTTTAAATAATTTGCAAAAGCAAGGATGTTTTCCAACAGTTTTCATTACTTAGACTACTCTTGTTATCTATACTAATATTGGGGTGTTCCTTGAACCCTTCTAAATATCTGATGTCCATACATTCTGGTGCAAATTATTAAAAAAAAAAAAAAGTTAACTTTGAATTAGCTTAATTTTTTCCTATCACTACTGTTCCTGATGAATGAATAATGTAATTTTTAGCAGTTAGATTTACATAAAATATATCATCATTTGCATTATGAAGCATTTTCACATTTCCAAAGTTCAAGTTAATTGTTAGTTATTTGTATTCTATACTTAAACAGTATATAAGGTCCATGAACAACAGAAATCGTACTATAAATTTATATTTGAATAGAGATAAATGAATCTCAGTTGCTTAATTGCTTGAAATTATTCTTGAGTTTGTCTTGAATTTAGTAAATCTTTCCATGTAGTGGTGCTCCCCTTTCTGCCCAGTAGATTAGGGATTTGAATCCTCCTCGCAATGAGAATTTTTCAAGCATAGTGCTACAGACTATGCATGATTGAAAAGGTAAGAGCATTTATTTTAGATTGGTGCTGTTTTGCCTCATAGGAGATATATAAATATTCATTCAGCTAATGAGATATGGCATAGTTGGACTACTGTATAGAGAAGTGAGCTGTGTCAGTTTGAATTCATCACTGCAGTTGCTCCAGAGTGCATCCTAAGCACTGTCTTGTAGGACACTGATGGATGGGCAGCTCTTGGTACTGCCTGTTGATGCTGTTATGCTTCAGGACGTGCTTCATATTCATGGAGCAGGGACCAGGAATGGGAGTGTACTGCCTTGCTGCAGTCACTAGATAGTAATGTAATTTCTTTCTCTGGCTCAGTAAATATTTAAATACCTTGTACAGAGGTGGAACATAGCAGAAGACATTGAAAACTGCTCCTCCCCTATGCTTGATGATGTGCATTCAGTTCTTTCAGGGAAGGTAAGAAATACAGCCTGGATTTACCGCAGAACAAAATGGATGCCCAAATCAAGTTCTCTGTTGTCTATCACCAGCTCATGAGGTTTTGTGGACAGAGCATACGTTCTCCCCCTTTCTGTTGCTTTGTTTTATTATAAGTACCTCAAGCTGTAGTCTACTTCACGTATTCTCTGTCCACTTCCCATTTAGGATCTAAGTTTAAAAATCATGAAGCATTTGCTAGGCTGTAATCTTGGCCAAGTACTGCTACTGATAGTGTGATTATCATAATTATTTGTTATTATTGTTCGGGGAAAAATTATGAATGACCAATTCAGAAATGCTCTAATGTACAGGTTTTCTACAAGTACATA
>NW_020956051.1:272043-275942 GCF_003031625.1 Empidonax traillii
AAACACAAATACTGTGCATAGTAGGAATGATAATGTGTTAGAAGTTATGGACTTTTTGCTTACATTTCTAGAAGGCAATATATCTTATAGATACAGTTAGTATGCATCATCTAACATTTTTAATAAAACCTTTATGAAGAATCTGGAAGGGTGTTACCATGAAATAACTACAACCTCAGAAAGGATATCTTCTGAGAATTACAGAGGTATTTATTACACTCTTCAATTACAAGTGGGCTTTCTGGAGTCTTCAAAGAAAATAAATTAATCACAATAAGTAACAGAATATTAAAAGGGGATAATACTGGATTTAATTTCTGAGCCTACTTTAGAAGATGAAAATAGCCTCAGATATGACTGTAGGCTGTGCTTGGAGCTTATGTAATTTGCAAGTGATGCTGTTATAGGGATGACAGACAGAAAAGGTTCTTCATAGACTGTGGAATTTACAAAAATAAGTACTGAAATCATTATGTGACTATTTCTTGGGAAGAGAGGGAAATAAACTCTGGATAATATAGTCCTGAAAAGCTAATGCCCCTGTACCCCAAACCACTTTCCACATTCAGTACTGTAAACTGAGAAGGTTTCTCTTTCCAAAATTGGTGAATATGGGACATTGCCTAGTTTTCAGAGAAAATAAAACATCTCTATTTCTGTGTACATTTTTATATATGGATATGCTTATATACAGATATCCCTGTCACATGCATGCCTGTTATTTTCTTTAAAGTTTTAAACCCACAGGCTAATGTCATTCGCAGTTGCTATGGGAGAGCTAAAGACATTATTATCCTTGCAAGTTTTGTGACAGTAAGTGACCAGGGAGAAGCTAGACATTTTGTGTTTCAAGAGAGGGCAGGGCTCCTTAAAAGTACCTTAGATTTTTTAAAAAGTTGGTTTTGCAGTTTCGTTTGTTTGTTTGGTTGGTTGGTTGTTTTTTTTGTTATGTAGCTAGTAGGAGAGCTACCTCAGCAAGGTGTTTTTATCCTCTTTATAATTTCTACCTTTTACTTTATGAATACTATCTTAAAACACTTCAGAAATGCAGATCCATGTTCAGCAGTTATTTGTTAAGATCATACAGATCACACATGTAAGTAAATGTGAGTAACATCAAAACATTCACCTCCCCTTCATCAATGGTAGTTCACTTGTATTCCTTCAGACTGATCTTGGTACACCAAAATTTAAGTTAATTCTTACCAATGCTGATTAAATTAAGCATTTTTGGGCATTCCTGACATGGGCATCAAGGAAGTATAGTTATCAAGCTTTGGATGTAATCTAGTACTTGTAAAATAGTAGTTTAGATTCACTATCTTTCCTTTAGTCTCTATAGTATTTGGACAACAAATTTTTTTTAAGGATTATCTTTTTATGGTTAATTTCTTAGCTGTCATATCAATTTCTAGCATAGTTGTTGTAAGATACATAATTCTAATGTAAATATTGCCCTATTTTCCCATCTCACTTTCACTAACACTGTATATATAACTTGTTTCAGATCCTTTTTCAGATATTCTCTATTGTCAACTGACAGGTAATGAAATTCAATATGCTAGGTCAGAGCTTTTGCCCCTGATCCAATTTTGGATGACCTCTTTGGAAAAGCGTGTGACACAGGATCTTTTGTCAATGCAGTGAAATTTGGAAACCTCTGTGAGTCTGTGACATTTAAGTTATAGATGCTACCAATTGTCATTATTGTTTATTTTTTAAAATGCAACTTAAGCAGCATGCAGTTAATATTAAGGACTGCAGTTTGGAATAGCAGTTTGAGGGCTTCTTGGCATTTCAAGTAACAAAATAGACTACTGAAAACTGTAAACTACATATCAAGCCAAAGATTGACTACCGTTATTATTTCAATCTCTGTACCCTGATCCGCAAAGAACTTAGAATAAAAAGCCCATCTTTGCATTTATACAGAACCTTTCTCCTCATGAGGCCCTTCCCTTCACTTTCATCACCTACTTAATTACTTATTTTTGTTTTTATGGTTCTTGGGCATATGAAGGAATCTTACAAGTATTATGCATAACTGCATTTTTGCCAAAGTAGATCCACTCTGAAATTAGTATCTTCAGAAATCTATGTGTGTAGTACTTGAATAAATCACACCAAAGACAATATTTAACTGAAAAACGGAACAAGATAAATTTAGACAACATATAGAGAATTCTAAGAAATCATATTTTATTATTTAATTCAGGTTACTTTAGATATGTGTTGGGGATCATGCAAAGGACTAAAATCAGGAATTGAACTTTCTCAGATCAAATATCTAAATTAGATGATTAAAATAAGGCAAACACCACTACTTTGATACATGAGAATTCAGGTAAAACGTTGTTCCCTAGACTGGTAATTTTATACGAGGGTAGGAACTGACAGTTTTCATTAGGCTGGATTTGTCTTCCGTGTCCCGCTATCAACAACAGCTAGCACAAAAAGCTCGTTTGGAAAGTGCAAGAACTCCTTGGATCTAGAATATGATAACCTGTAGTCCTGTTCATCATTGGCCTGTGATTTGGATGGATTGACTCATCAGAAAATATTAAGTTTTAAATAATTTGCAAAAGCAAGGATGTTTTCCAACAGTTTTCATTACTTAGACTACTCTTGTTATCTATACTGATATTGGGGTGTTCCTTGAACCCTTCTAAATATCTGATGTCCATACATTCTGGTGCAAATTATTAAAAAAAAAAAAAGTTAACTTTGAATTAGCTTAATTTTTTCCTATCACTACTGTTCCTGATGAATGAATAATGTAATTTTTAGCAGTTAGATTTACATAAAATATATCATCATTTGCATTATGAAGCATTTTCACATTTCCAAAGTTCAAGTTAATTGTTAGTTATTTGTATTCCATACTTAAACAGTATATAAGGTCCATGAGCAACAGAAATCGTACTATAAATTTATATTTGAATAGAGATAAATGAATCTCAGTTGCTTAATTGCTCGAAATTATTCTTGAGTTTGTCTTGAATTTAGTAAATCTTTCCATGTAGTGGTGCTCCCCTTTCTGCCCAGTAGATTAGGGATTTGAATCCTCCTCGCAACGAGAATTTTTCAAGCATAGTGCTACAGACTATGCATGATTGAAAAGGTAGGAGCATTTATTTTAGATTGGTGCTGTTTTGCCTCATAGGAGATATATAAATATTCATTCAGCTAATGAGATATGGCATAGTTGGACTACTGTATAGAGAAGTGAGCTGTGTCAGTTTGAATTCATCACTGCAGTTGCTCCAGAGTGCATCCTAAGCGCTGTCTTGTAGGGCACTGATGGATGGGCAGCTCTTGGTACTGCCTGTTGATGCTGTTATGCTTCAGGACGTGCTTCATATTCATGGAGCAGGGACCAGGAATGGGAGTGTACTGCCTTGCTGCAGTCACTAGATAGTAATGTAATTTCTTTCTCTGGCTCAGTAAATATTTAAATACCTTGTACAGAGGTGGAACATAGCAGAAGACATTGAAAACTGCTCCTCCCCTATGCTTGATGATGTGCATTCAATTCTTTCAGGGAAGGTAAGAAACACAGCCTGGATTTACCGCAGAACAAAATGGATGCCCAACTCAAGTTCTCTGTTGTCTATCACCAGCTCATGAGGTTTTGTGGACAGAGCATACGTTCTCCCCCTTTCTGTTGCTTTGTTTTATTATAAGTACCTCAAGCTGTAGTCTGCTTCACATATTCTCTGTCCACTTCCCATTTAGGATCTAAGTTTAAAAATCATGAAGCATTTGCTAGGCTGTAATCTTGGCCAAGTACTGCTACTGATAGTGTGATTATCATAATTATTTGTTATTATTGTTCGGGGAAAAATTATGAATGACCAATTCAGAAATGCTCTAATGTACAGGTTTTCTACAAGTACATA
>NW_020956051.1:276220-302282 GCF_003031625.1 Empidonax traillii
CCACTTCCCATTTAGGATCTAAGTTTAAAAATCATGAAGCATTTGCTAGGCTGTAATCTTGGCCAAGTACTGCTACTGATAGTGTGATTATCATAATTATTTGTTATTATTGTTCGGGGAAAAATTATGAATGACCAATTCAGAAATGCTCTAATGTACAGGTTTTCTACAAGTACATAAGTGTGCTCAGGAATGCTCTAATGGGGAAGCTAATTTGAAAGAAAGTGGGTTTTAAATGTAACAGTAGTTGAAGAAAATAGAGGTCAGGTGAACTAGAGGTTGTGAGTAAAATGAAAGGAGGGAGTAAGTAAGAAATTATTATTTACTTATGCAAATTGCAGTTCTGCTATTTTGTACAGTACCTGAATCTGCTTGTAATTTCCTGTGGCAGAGAGTAACACTGGCTTTTTTCCTTCTGTTCTCAACCCCGTCATCTCTCTCTCATCTTTGTTTTTTGCTTATAAAGTTTTATATCCTCACAGGCTTTCGTATAATTCTGTTTAGTGAAATAGGTTTCTATGGGCTATTTGAAAAGCCAGTTCCTTCTGTAACTACAATTGCATAGCAATAAGCTCCTTTAGGTGGAATTTAGGGTATTCAAATACTTTTGTAATTTTCTTAATCAACATTTATAGTCAGATTACAGCAGAATTTCTACTAATACCCTTGTATTAGCTGTTGAACTTGTTTCAGTCAGCTGTGCTTTATCCTTGTAATTGCAGCCTTTCTTTAATAACCTCATTATTTTGGAGCTTTTTCCTTATGATAGTCTTATTCTTCTCTTGAATTTCTGAAATATTTATGCCTGATGTTTGTCTGAAGCAATTTGCGCAGGAAGTCATGTTGTCACCGTTGTTACAAAGGCATTACTAAAGTTTAAATCCATTCAAGCCGTTGATCTACAAAATGGACTTCAGGTCTACTTCTGCTACTTTGTTGGTATTCTTGTGCATGTTCATTTAAAGTTACCTCCAGTAGCCAGCACTCAAGAGCTTGGTAATTCAAGCCTTTACCTTCATTTTTGATGTTTTTCATTTTGGCCTGACTGGTAGGTAGTGGCTGAATACTATCTTCTGACAGCAAGTCTGTCTTCTCATTACGTGCCAAAGTGTTTATCTACCACATGTTCTGTTCACGGAGGTGTTTCTAGAAAATTTCCCCTGGTGCAGAAACCAAAAAAAATGACCATGCAAATGGCCATCTGTTCAAGAATGAATTTGAGGAGAAATTATTCAAATTATCATTTGTATTAAGTGTCTGCTGACTTCCACTAAGTTTTGTCTTCGCAAATTAAGTTCTGCTACCAGATCTAGTTTTTCATATCTCTTTGTATGCAACATGTCAATACTTACATTGGGAAAAATCTCAATTTCATTGAGTTAAAAGCGGTTTGTTTTGATACATTAGACAAAAGCTGCACCTGAGTTTCCTTTTTCTTTGTGAAATGTAGATGTCAGTATGCTCTGGTTTATATGTAGGTTGTGTAACCCAGCAAAGATAATGTTGCTGTGAAAAATTAACCCCTTAACTTCCTTGCCTTTTGTGTACTCCTGCTATAATATTCCATTATCATTCTTTACTTTATCCTCTTGATACAAACAGTGATCTTTACTTGTCATATCAAGTTTCTGAAAATCAAAATTCAGGTCATGGCCTATATTTTTCTATTTGTCTTGGAAAATATCCAAAGTGCTTTTGGGAATTGTAACAATAATAGTCTTAGATTTTACACCCAGTATGGGTTAAGTTTAACATTAGTAGGCAAATGCACCATCTATTTAACAAAAGTCTGGTTGTTTTCATAGGTAGCTGCTTCTCATTCTATGTCACAAACTTCTCCCATGGACTCTCACTACCTTCACAGTCTTATAGACTGAATATCTAGCATCTTCTATTTTCATTCTTTTTGCCAGTATTTTTTCATGAGGTTAATAGCATGTGAATTATGGTGTAATCCTCGGGTAAGGGTTTTTTTAATATATACATATTCATTTATAGATACACATCTATTCAGAAATTGTCTATTTAGTTTTTTCTTGTTCATGATAATGCTGACAACTTGTTCTTGAAACAACCCAGGGATCATCCCCCTTGAAGCTCCATAGCATTAGGAGAAGGAAGACAGAAAATGTCTAAAAAGAGAATAAAATTGAGCTTCTTGTTTTCCATCAATTCTTGTTCTATTCTAAACATTATCTTTATATTTCATTTTTTTTCCAGTTTTGAAAAAAAGAAATTCAAGCTGTTTATCCCCTAAAATACAGTCAACAATGAGGACTATACATGAATCAGAGCTTTGAGAATTTTAGCAGTTTTGTTCAAAGGTCATGTCTGCCTCCTTGTTTCTAAAGTGTTGCATCAGCTAGGATTGAGACAGTACTGATGTAACTGTTTGGACTGAGTCACCAGATTTATTGTCCTTTGTTACTTCAAAGTCTTTAAGAAATTTAAGTGGTTGAGACCTTAAACCTTTCAGAGGATGCTGCAAAATGGTTCTTGATACCAGTGATGGTGAGGGACCTGTACGGGGTCACACATTTGCCTTAGGTCTCTCTTCCTCTGCTTTTAGGACTTCTCTTTAGGGTAAATAAGACGAAAAAATGGCTACTGTATGACAGAGGATTGATTTTTTGCATTCTGTTTGCAGTTCTTAAATAACATAAAGTGTTTTTTCCCAGAAAAATCCTGTATTGATAGAAATATTTATATCTACCCCTGTCAGATACCTTTGAGATAATGTGATTCAGCTAGCATGTAGTCAAGGAAGGGTTGTTGTGAGGTAGTCAGCAGTGAATATGAATATGAGACTTTTGAATTGACAGCTGTGAACAGGAAGGCTACTAAATAAGTCTGATTCCCTTTGTTCAGGTCTTTCTTCTCCCTGGGGCATGCCTGACCATCAGGGTGCTATTTATCACTCTCAGTTTTATTGGCCATGCAAGATAAAGCAGCCACAGCAGCAGCTGGGGAAGATTTAGATTTCAAACTGGGAAGAATGACAGGTGACTAGGGATAGCAGGGCAGTAATGAAACACGTGACAAAAAGTGTCCAAAATTCTTGAAGCTGGTTCTGCACAACAGCAAACTCTTTTGGACAAGCGAGTTGTTATTAAAGTTGCAGCAGTAGCTATCTTCGTGCTTTCACATACAGAATAACTTTTTTCCATAACTGAATTGCTGTTTTAATGCACATAACGAGAAGTAAGGGGGCAACCAACAAGATTCTGTTCATGTAATAGATTTCAATTAGATCCCAGCACTAGACTATCTGTAATTCTATGAAGGCTATGCATAGGATTTATTAAAAAGATTTATTTTGTGGGTTTGCTTTCTTCAGGATGTTTTGGACTGACATTTTTTCTCATTTTCTTCCACTATATTTTATACAGGTCTACACTTTCTGAGACAATGACACAGATAGGCACCGTGAGACTCTGCAATGTATATATTGGTGATATATGTTACCATGGTAAATCATTGGTTCTTACAATAGGCTGCAATTTTCTGCAATGGGAATTAAGAATTAAAAAATGCAATTGCTCTTCTGAGAACAAGAATAGGTTATCAGTGCCAATTGCTGAATGAAGCCAACTAGCCAAGTGTTAGCAAATTATCCTTGGAAGTTATTTATACTATCACTTTGTTAAGTCTGACAGAGAAGTCATTTATTTAGCCATGAGTATGACAGCAACTTCTATTTAATTTCTTTCCTGCACTATGCAGACCTCTTACAACCTAAATTCTCTGGTGATATTCTCTAAAATGTGCAAAAGTAGCACAGACTCTTGATTAGATTCCACTGGCCTAAGGACAAAAAGAACCTATTGCTTTTCCCTGTAGCATGTTTCCCTCTTTATTCATGCATGGCTTTTGCTATTCCAGCAACTTTTGGGACATTAAATGCACCACTGTCTTGGCATTTCTTATTTCAAATGCTATAGATGTAGGATGTTTTTTTTTTTATTTCTGGTTATTTGCTTTAAATAATTTTGAAGGATGATTAAATATATTTTTCTCTCTCAAATATGTAGTCAGGTGAATCTGACACGCTTGAAAGCACAGCAACAAATTGATAAAATAATGTGGGGTTTCGCATATAATATTTTGATAATGGTATTGATTGACAGGTGGAATATAATTTTTCAAATGTAACTGCCCTAGCATGTGTTACTCAAGTACAATGTGAAGTAGCAGAGCAAGGAACGGGGACTTCCCTTGAGGAAGTAGCACAGGTAACACAGGCCACATTACTAGGTGGATATTATTTGGTAGTCTATTTAATGAGCATCTAGTTGACTATGTGGGTATGACTAAAGTAATTTTAAAAGCCATCTGTAAGAATTTTGTTTTCAGTTTACAGGACTTTCAGTTAAGCCTGTTTCTTCTTGCAAATTCTTTAGATACTGGTCTCCTTAGGGGCCGTGCCAGAACTGTCCTTTCCAAGAAAGTGTGACTTTGTGCTGTGAAATTTGTTGAGGTTATTTTTTTTTGAGGAATGCTGATAAGTTATGTATCACACGAGTATGTATCTGTATTAAAAGTGGTTCATAAACTTAGCTTTCCATCCTTGCTTGTTTTCTTATTGTTCTTTAGCAGATCAGGGAGAGAGGCCAGGTTCTCTTTCACTGCTGTGCCAGTAAATTGTTATAAGGTCTGAATAGCAAACCAGTTTTATTTTTTGAATGTTTTCTAGAGTTGTTTCATTACGATTGATAGAAAAATTGCTTTATGTGCTGTATATTTAAAAAATCTAAGAAAAATAACTAAACTGTTTTGCACTAGGGGCATTGTTTTTGCTAAGCTTTTTAAAACATTTCAGAGGCTTTTCCCTCCTAAAGCTATCTGTCTGTAAACAGATGCTTGGATAGATGAATTCATTATGATAAAAAAGGGTGTTTGGTTCTGCTTCTCTAGCTATTGTGAAATGAAAAATAAACACTCAGTATCAGTGCATTAAGAGCAGAAATCTTAGTAAAATATATATATTTTTTTATTTTCTCCCAAATATTTGCTAGTTTCCATTGCTCGCATTTCTCTTATTTGTTAGCAAATGGACATTCAGAGTTGAGGAGCCAGTCCCTCAAAGATATTAAGTGACAACTTGCCTTTTTTTTTTCCAATAAACTGAGAATCTAAATAAATGTGAGTATTTAGTACTTCATAACTGAGTGGAGTACTGGAGAGGAATTAAGCAAAGGGGGCTGGGTGGGAGGGAAAAATGCTGACAAGATAGCTTGAGGATAGTGATACTGATTGATTCCCTCTAGATTAAATGAGACAATTGATAAAGCAGTCCTTTGCTCCTGGGTTAACTCATCAATTCGTCCTTTCTAGATCCCACTCCTAGTAATAGGAAAAAGCTAAAAGGCAATTCTGCTTACTGATGTGCATGACTACAAAGAAATTCTGTTATCTGAAAATTTCTTATGTTGCATGTAGTAGCGGCTATGTACCTGTAGTTGTATGCCGATCTATGCACATGAGAAGCTTAGCTTTGTGGAAAACTTTAGTTTCATTTTACTGTTTTTTGTTCTGTGGGTAGTCTGACATTTTATTAGGCGTATGTTTTGTTATGAAGGGAAGGGAAGGAAAGGTTGGTAGAGAAAGATAGCATTTGCGAGTCTATGAGAGGCTGTAAAATTCACCTTGTGATTCTCCTCATCATCTGGCTTGGAGCTGCAGATTGTATCTGTCTTGGTGCATACCTTCAGGGAGTTGTATCTGAACTGCAGTTACAGGGAGCTGTTAGCAGAATGGCAATGCAGGATTTATGCAAAAACTGAACCCAGTCAGCTGATCATTGCATTTTCTAAGACAGACTCGTGTCTCCAGATAGTTTGTTGAGATGGAAGAAGAGAAGGAATAATAATTATCCTCCAAAAATATACACAGAAATAGGTTTCAAATTCCCAGACAATGTGATAGACCCACCCCTTGCTACTTGCTATGATTGTCAGTACTCTGGTACAGCCAAAAGTGTATATTGATTAGAACTCTTCATTACAGGAACCTTTTGTGAAAGCAGATTTTACCTGAACTCCGAAGTGGATGCAAACACAGTGTACCTTATGCTGAGCAGTGGTTGCTGAACAGTGGCACTTCTGGTTCTGTATTCAGTCCCAAGTCCTTTGGTGACTAACTTCCAGAGTTCTTCCTTGCCTCCCTTCCTTTTAGACGTAGAAACAGGTTCCTTAGTCTGAAATATTTCTGTTTCTTTGTCTGTGATATTTTTTCCTCATCATTAACTCAGTAGCCTGCCTCAGTATCCCCTAATGGACTCCTGCAAATAAAGTAATACTATCATAGCAACACCTAATTTTAAGACTCTCTGGCTAAATGCTATTGTATTGAATTCATACCAGCATTGCCTGCAAGACAGAATTTTCCTGGGGAAAAAACAACCTATGCACCACTATACATGCAGAAGCAGACAGCTGGAAAGTATGGAAAAAGAAGACCTAGGGGTCCTGGCAGGAACCTTTGGGGATTCTTGTGGACAACAGGTTGAACACAAGCCAGCAATGTGCCCTTGCAACAAAGAAGGTGAGTGGTATCCTAGTCTGCATTAAACAGTGTACTGCCAGCAGGTCAAGGGAGGTGATCCTTCCCCTCTACTCAGCACTGATGAGGTGTGCCTGGAGTGCTGTATCCAAATCTGGGCTCAGCCTCACAAAAAGATCAGGTTATACCAGAGACTTCAACAGCACAAAGATGATGAAAGGACAGGGACACCTCACAGGTGAGGAAAGGTTGAGTGATCTGTAACTGTTCAGCCTAGAGAAGAGAAGGTGCAGGAGGATCTTGTGAATGAATTAATACCTGAAGGGAGGGTGCAAAGAGATCTTTTTAGTGGTGCCTAGTGACAAGTCCAGAGCCTGTGAACCCACAATGAAACATGGAAGATTCCCTCTGAACATCGGGAAACACTTTTTTTTACTGTGAGGGTGACTGGACAGTGGAATAGGTTGCCCAGGGATGTTGTGGAGACTCCATCCTTATAGATATTCAAACCTGTCTAGGCACAGTCCTGGGAAACTGTCTCTAGGTGGCCCTACTTAAGCAAGGATCTTGGGCCAGATGACTTCCAGAGGTCCCTTGCAAACCCAACCATTCCGTGATTCTGTGATTCACATCTTCAGAAGAGCTGACCTTTGTATGCCATCATACTTTCTGTCTAGGTTGCAAGTATGGTGCCAGAAGCCTCCCTATTTCAATAAATATAAAATGTGTCTAATAGATATTTTTGGTCATCAACTCAGCTACTGCCTAGAGGTTGCAGTTGCTAAAATTGTACTTAAGCGTTAATTTTGCTTCAAGGTTTTGTCAGGAATAGTTATTATTTTAGTTGTTATTTTTGTAGGGTTTCATATGGATTTATTACCAAGAAACTTTTTACCACTGAAATTTTTATTTTTTGAAAATGATGAGCTAATTTGGCAAATTTCATAGAATATGCACTAGGATAATATTGTCTTTAATTTTATTTATTTACCTATTTACCTATTTACTTATTTACTTATTTATTTTATTAGCAGATTATTATTTAAATAAATAAACAGACGTGTCAGCCAGTGACAAAACAAAAGTCCAGGATGCATGACTGTTTAGTTTAGTACTGAGTCAGAAATGGGCCTTAGGATCCACCAGAATCAGTGGAGATGCTAATAAGTGAATAAAACAGTTTGCTTGTTTGTGTGGAAAGGTGCTTATTTTTTAATTCAATCTTCCTATATATTCTGTGGGGAAAATTCTCAAAACATTTTTCTCCTGGACATAAATACAAGGCTTGATGTTTTGAACAAGTACTGCTTCACATTTCAGGCAAAATTCAACATGTGCAAACTTGCTGTTCTTTTCTACTCATTTTGCCAGCAGTGAGAATTGTTTTGTGGAAACCTACCATCAACTGGGTTAATTTCGAAATAATCTTTTTTCATTCTAATGTAAGCTCAATGTGTTGTTCTCACTGGGACCCTAAGCCAATGATCTGTCCAGTTTTCCTTGTTAATTTTTATTGCAGTACTCTTTCACTCTTCCATAGATTAAAATGCTATAGAAATGCCTATCATAGTGTTAGAAATGTTGACTCAAGGCTCATCAGCTTTGCTGGCAATATAAAATAATGGGGAAGCATGAAATTAATAGATTTGAAATTCTTTTGCTAGTGAGGTAAAGGGAGGCCGAGGTAAAAACTCTTATTTCTTTTGCATCAGGCTGTTACCACTTTACAACACTGTATTGCAAAGGAGGAGTTCATATAGGGTTGGGTACCTCCTGTGACCCTGTCCTACAATTCTGTTAGTTCAACACTTAGACAAGACAACACCCAGGCAAAGATTACAGCAAAGTTGATTATTTTCAGTAAAAGGCAACTATCTATTTCACTTATGCCCAAAGCTGTTGGCGCTTGTCAGCAGTTGTTTCTCTATGGTGATGGTTGGTGGTGGCTGGTGATGGCAATGTAGGTGGAAAGGAGTAAATATCTAGGGATTACTCCCCTAAGCATAACAAAGTCACAAAACTGCAAACACACTGACTGCTTGCATCTAATGTTGATAGATTCAGCTGAAAAGGGAGAGGGTAGCATCAGTATTGACAGCTGAAAGTGCTCAAGACATCATGACATTTTTTGAAACCATTGCCTTTTTTTTATTTTAGAAAAATCTTTCAAAGGTAGGAGCCTGTAAAATTTACTTTGTGAGCTTTTTCTGTGACTGTGGGAGCTAAAAATAATTTTAATAGATTTTAAGACACATAAAATATTGAGACATTTTTATAAAGCTGAATCAATCAGAGTTTGACAGAGACATCACCACCCTCTTTTCAAGGTTAGGAAAGCAGTCTTGGATCTCTTGCCCTTTAAACTGCAGTTTTAGTGCCAGAGAGTATTGGGAAATACTGTTCTGGGTTGCAGTGTGACGTTCCCAGTTGTGACAGGGAATGACCCAGTGTCTCCTGTCAGCCATGGTTTAACTGGAAATCTATGTTTTAATGTGATTTTTCTGTGTATGAGCCTGCTTGGTAACTCTTGTTTATATTTAAATCCACAACTGACATGAGACTTTTCCTTCATCCATCATCAGTTTAGCCTACCAAAATAGCCACACAGCTCTTCTCATTGAGGTTTTGCAATCAGAGAGTCTCTGCTTCCCAGAGGACTTGACAGCTCTATAAAGCTTAAACGAAAGTTAGAGTAACATGGCAAAGAGATAATTGCTGGTGTGGGACTTGAGACTTACTGCATGAAAATCAAGATGAAATACAGGCAGGATCTGTGGGAAAGATGCTGAGGAACTTGAGATTGTCATAAGGAATGAGAAGTCAGCTAAGCTCACAAAAAAGACAAGGAGTGAGAACAGGCTGGGAAGACCTGAAGGATGAAGATTGAGAATTGATCATGGAAAAATGAATAATAGCTGTAGAGGTAAATGACTTCACAGTTCTATTTTCTGAATAGTAAAATGGAAGCGTTAATGGAAAAACTGAAACAGAGAAGTGGGTGGCTTGACTAAAATGCCAACACAAGCCAGCTTCAGAAACCAAATTATTTCCACATTGTGACGATCCAGGAGATAAAACAGAGGTCTCATTTTAATCTGCAGATGTTTGAGTTTAGGTCAATTGTTTAAAACTATGCTTTGACCATGAAAGTTTAGCCCAGCGTTTGGGATGTCTCGCCTCATGAAAATTTGTCAGCACTGAGAATTTGCCAGTTGGAATAGTTGGTCTCTTTCTGATATTTTGTTTGGCTGGAAAGCAGAAAAAAGATTGGGGCAGGGAAATGGATTTTTTTACACATATAGGTAAAATTCCACTTGCTCATTCATCCAAAACAAGAAGCTGTTTTGATAAGTTACAAATTTAAATATTTTCCTCAGTTTTAACAGGAAGCACAGGCAAAGAGCTTTTATATAGAATATTCATGACTATTTTATGCCAACTTAATTCTTGTGCTTGAATGTGGTTATTTTGCTGCCCTCAGAACAACCAGGGCTTTTCTCCACCCTCTTGGATAAGAGGCTAAGAAAGTGAAATTCTTAGAACTGGAAAGGCAGAAACTTTTCTTATTTTAATTCTGAATTGATTTCAGCATCTGTGTCTTAAGTAAGTAAAACAACACTGCAACCCAACAGTTAGTCTAAACTGCTCTGTGAGTTGAAATCCACTCCATTTTCTAGAGTCTTTGACTCACAGCCCCTTGTTATCTTTTCATTTTTCCTTGAGTCTAGGGCTTACAAAGATAATTTGCTGTAAAGCTCGTGGAAGACTGTTTTTGGCAAACAGGTTTTAAAGGCTGCCTTTCTGTTCAGTAGAAGACATGACACCTGTGCTGACAAAAGAGATATCACTAGGGAAACAAATAGTATAATGGGGCTAGTGTGTGACACGATGATTTTTCTTAAGTTTTTTTCCCTATGTGACTACATATTGTATTACTTTTTCCTAACATTAGTTCATTTACCATCCTGGTTTTGTAGGAAAACTTAAAACTCTATAGCCAGAGACTACATTAAGCATCTGAATTTTGGGTGTGAGGATGAGGGATGTTAAGTGGCCAAAGCAGGTTGAAAGTGCATCACTTTTGTTTTTTCTAGACGTAGACAAAAGGCTGGGAGATTAATTTTTCTCTCCATAAAATAATTTCCTAAAAAAGGCAGTGCAAAAAAGAATGTTTTTTCATAATTTTTTTCCAGTGATACCAGAGCTAAGTTGGCTATAAATAATTTTGTAGCTGACAGAAGCTTTAAAACAAAATATATTTTCATAATTTTTGGTGCATTTTATGGTTTATCTTGTTGGAATATATGTATACATACATACATTATTACAACTGTTGTTACTGTTTATTATTATTATCATTATTTCAGGTTTTTTTCAGGCAAAACCTGAACTGACTGGATATGTTGTCAGATGATTTAGAATCAAAATGTAAAGAAGGAAGTGGACATTTTCATCAGGGAATAAAAAGTACAGGTAAAACATAATTTGACTTGGAAAGAGCTTTAGAATGGCAATTTAACTCAGCGGAAGAAATTCAGTAATTGTTGTTTCCAAATACATAAAAAAGAGAATAGGTTTTTATTCAAACTGTTTTCACCATTAAAATAGTGAGTTCTTCTGCAAGCATGATTCTAAACCATTAAAGTCTGGGCCAGATTTCATAGTTCAGTAATAGACATAAAGAACAGAAAGTATCCAAAGGGAGACAATGAAAATTGAATTAGTTAATCATGAGTGTCACACAAAATTGGTGAAAACAGTTTTTCTTGTTTTGCCTCTGCAGTTATAATAATCTGCTTTTACACTGAAAATGCCAGTGAAGAAAATATATTGCTCAACAGTAAATGTTATCTGTTTACTAGAGATAATTGTCGGGAAAAAAGTGTATGCAAAATTTTGGTTGATTATCAAGAGCTGATACTTTATCTTTTATAAAAACACTTGACAAGGATATGAATCTCAGTGAATCTCTGCTGAGAAGTATAACTCGACTGAACTTCAGAGTTCTGTGATGCACAGAGATAATTCCTTGCTTTCCTCCTTTAGACATCATGGGAAGGACTGGTTAAGTCCTCAGCATAATGCAAGGGAACAGATTTGAAAAATATAACATGATTTTATTTTAGTACCTTTCATTTCTCCATTGCATAAAAGCACTTTTGAAAGCAAGGAACTAAACTCTTGTCATTGACTCACTATATTTCTTGAAATGAAACATCATTTTGCACTCAACAATAGACTGCAGGGAGACTTGACTACAAGAATAGAATTAGGGACAGAGAGTCAGCTGGGAATTTAAACAGCTCTGTTCATTCTATCTTATCTGTAGGTGTTCTTGCAAAAATGGTCCAATTTCCAAATGTGATACAGATTTTATTGAGGTTCTGAAATATTTCTAGGCATTTTTTCCTTTTTCATATTTTTACCACTTGAGTTTTTGAGAGCTGACCAGCACAGGAAGTGCAAAGATATCTTGAGAGATGTTACTGAAGAGAAATTCCCATCTGAACTCAGAAGCGTAGGGAATCTTGGAAGATAAGCAGTTCTTATATTGAATATACTCCCATTTGCAGACCTCAGAGGTATGAATCTCATTTATTCCAATGTAAGTCAGAAGTAATCCTACTGAATTCAGTAGGTGTGATGCAAGGTCAAATCAGTGTTAGGTCTAAATCCAGCCTTCAGAGAGTTGGATAATGTTTTGTAAAAATTATTTGAAATTCAGTCTGCCTATCCAAACTGAAAGTAAATGCAAACCTTTTTGAAGTTTTCCTGTTAGCTAGAGAGCTCAGTTTGATAGAGAGAAGAAAGCTAGAAGAAGTATAAATCTCACCCACAGTAATTTTTAAAAAAATCTTGGGAAACAACATGATTTTTGTGTTGTCGTTTCCTCCTGGAGAAGTACAAGGTTGTTGAGGCACATTGTTCTTGGTCATCTGCAAAGGATTTATGGTAATTTTCCAGAGGTGAATATGGATTCAGACCACTGTTAGGAAATACTATTTGTGTTTCCTTATTAGCAAATCACCACAAAAATTACAGCAGCTACAGGTGTCTAGGAATTTGTAAGTATTGTTACCCCCTCCACATACACTGGACATAGAGTAGTTTGGACATTAAGGATGGTGTATATTTCACTTAACTTTAGCTGCCAGTCAAAGCTCTAAGAGTCAATGAAAAGAGTAGCACATGGTGGTTAATCCCAGTCTATGTTCAGATGGGGCAGAGCACCTTTTGATATATTTGTCTTCCCAGCTGGATGACAGAGGAAGCCCTTACACTTTCTATAAATAAAAGGAGCAACGAAGCTCTTCTTAGGAAACTAACCATCCTTGCCCTCAAAAAGAAAGGAGAGAATTAGATGCAATGGAGACTCTTAGGGTCTTTACAATGCTACAGAATTTCTGTTGGTGGGTCCTCAGACACATCAGAGCAGGTTAATGTAGACTCTTCAATACATTTCTCCTGAGAAGAGATGTCTGATATTTTTAGGATTGGTACACAAAAGAATCTGAAACATAACAAATGAAATAACAGGCAATTAGGGAAATGTTAAGCTGTGTCACCTTTCAGTGTGATTTTTAATCTATATTGCTCCTAGGTATTAAACAGACCTTTCTTGGAGAGGTCTTCCTTCTTCTCTACACCAATGTGGCTATTTGGGTTAGTAAGGAGATATTCTGTGCTAGTAGCAGTAGCATCAGTCTAGCTATAGAAAACAAGACACTGGACATTCTAATTATGGAAATATTCTGTCACCAACATAATAGACTCCGGTGGGTATCTCAGTTGATTACACAAGGGCATTTTAAAAAGATATTTTCCTATATTGGTGAAGAACGACTCTTTTTGAGTTAATAGTATATTATTTGTCACCAGAGGGGTCTGAACACTCTGGTCTATATGTCAAAGTATTTTATCTAAACAGCTGCTTTGCATGTCAATCTCCATTAACAAACTTTCATGGTCCATAGAAGACTATGAGAGTGTAACACTGATGAAAATGTAAGAGATGCATTAGGAAATTAAAAAAAAAAAAAAAGTGAAACTATTCATATGTTATATTGTTATAGTATTTGCTTTGTACATATTTATTACCAAACTGAAGAGAACATGTGACTATTGAAGTATAAATAAGAAACTTTGCTTTTATCCAATAGAAAAGTGAAAAAAAAAAAAAGCAATTGAATTTTGCTTCAGTTCATACATTATTCCTTCTGTAAGACTTTTGATCAGCAACTTCTTTTGACCAACATTCATTAGGAATTTCATAGGAATTCATAGGAATTTCATTAAGAAGCACAAATTATCAAAATAATCTGATTTTGCATTCCCTCCATTCAACATCAGGACTGTTTGAGGTGCCCCAGAGTATATTCTAGGAATCTCATGCAGATATAGAGGTAATTTTGAGTGGATGGATTTATTGTGGGTAGTTGTAGATTGTCTGGGCTCTACTCGGAAAGCAGGCTAGGAAACTGATTTGTTCAAGTGGTGTTGCACTGGTATAAATATTCCATTGTTACCAACTGCATCTCCCTTCGATGGTTTGCATATTTCTATCTTTCAGTACTGATATAATATACTGCTATATATACTGATAAAACATACTGATATAATCTTATATATGTGAGCACTGAGGTTGAGCCATCACAAATTGATACATTTTTGTTTTCCATTCCTATTTTTCATGGTCTTTTAGCTAATTTTAATTTGTATGATCTTATCACTAAGTCCATATGAATAAACTTTTAAAGATATGGAAATAGATCAAACTTTTGCTTACTTCAAAACATACTGTTTCATGTATGGTTTCTCCAGTAACTGCTTTTGCACATCCTAAAGCATTCATGTTCATCCGCAAAAGCTACTATCTGAGCATATGCTCCTTATATTTCTAACCTCACTAAATTTAATTACTTTTTTCAATGAACTGTCATTGCATGATTTCAGAATGGATAAAATTTTCACTTAGGCTCTTTTGTAGGTAAGGATTGTAAATGAGTGTCTGAGTGCAGTAGCTGAACATCTGTATGAATAGGTAGTGCCTGTTGTCTGCTCACTGAACCCCTTTCAGTTTGTCAGTGCTCCACATCACTTTAATGAGTTCAGATATATTGTATTGCCATTTAGCAATTCCTAAGTTGGTGATTATATTTCTAAATACAGTTTTAGTGTTCTGCGTGTGATCCTGTGCTCCACTTCATCCAAGGTCTTTCTGGATACTTCCTCTCAATACTGAATTTGATGCTAATAGAATGTAAAAAAAAAAAAAGAAAATGTTCAGGTTTTGCAAGGTTTTCATACTTTTAACTTTATTTCGCTATTATCTTTTTCCCCTACATTCTGCAAGTGGATCATGAGTATGTTGCAGACCCTTCATACTGAATTCTTACTTCCCTAGCAGATGCTTAGAAATATTTAACGCAGGTAAAAGTGTCTTTTGCCCAGGATTTTTTTGTTTTGTACTTCTCAGGGTTGTTTCATTTCTGAAAGTGCAATGAAGCAGTAGTTATCTTCCAGCATTTTTGTTTCTCTTTGGTAAGCACAAGGGCTGATAGTAACCTTCTGTGCTAAGCTTCTGATATGTCAAAAGATGTCTCATAATGCCTTTCATAGGGAATTATATTCGCAAGCTGTATCTTAAACCTAACTGGTGTAATTCTTTGTGCATGTCACAGAGTAAATGAGTAAAGTGAATTCATTTCAATAACTACTGCTATGCCTCTGCTTCTGTTTCTGTCACCAATAAAGGCATCTCTAGGTAGCAGTGGCAAAAATTGCTATAACAGCTTTAGTGTATAAGAGACTTTAATATATGAGGTTATTCTACAACATTGATCTTATTGCTTTAGCTTTGGAGAAATATGTAAAGAAGAATTTAGGCTTTAAAGGTTTTCTTAGTCTAAATTTATTATAGTGTAACTATGTTGATACACAAATATTGTATTGGGTCTAGCTGAGATTGTGAGAGACATAAATGGTTAATGGCTTAAACATTCGCACAAGGGCTCAAGGTTGATGAGCCTTTATGGACTCAACTCTGATATAACAGGCCTCTCTAACAACTTAGAAGGTGTCAAAGACTCATGAAATGTCCTGTGATTCAGTATTATTTTGCAAAACTGCCTCGGGGAGGTACTGGGGGTGTTTCTACCTAGCCTCAGCATAATAAAAAACCCATGGGACTCCTCTTATCACCATGGGTTTCTTCCCTCACCACCCATGGCTCCTTCCCTCATCATCCTGGGCTTCCCTCGATGGATCCAGACTGCAACCATCACGTTGACAAGACTGGGACTCTCACCACTGAGAAGTCCACAGGAAGAGGATCACATTATGTTAGATATTAGAAAAAGGTTCTTCACTCAGGTGCTGGAATAGGCTCCCCATGGAAGTGATCACAGCACCAAGCTTGACAGAGTTCAAGAAGGATTTGCATGATACTCTCAGGCACATGATGTGACTTTAGGGGATGGTTCCGTGCAGGGCTAAGAGCTGGACTCAGTGATCCTTGCTGGCCCCTTGCCACAGACCATTCTGTGTTCTGCTGAGATATAAAAGCTAAGATAAAGACGAGGAAGGGGGTGCTCATTATTTATGAAGTTTGTCTTCCAGTGCAACTGCTACATATGCTTGTTGTATTAAGAGTATTTCAGTTTGGCAGAAAAGAAACTCCCTCGTTTTCCAGCAAGTCCTCAGCAATCAGAGTGGCTGGGTGAGGCAAATTTCTAATTAGAACCAATTCAACACTATAAGCCTATCTAAGTGAATCTATCAATAGTTGTACCAATACTATGGTTCACACTACAAATCTGGTCTTATTCATGATCACAGATTCACCAAGTGCGGTTAACAGTTTCAACACTATAAGTCTAATTGAGTTCAGTTCTTGTGAACCCAGATTCACCAGTGGTGTGGTTTATTGGAGCAATAGTTTATGGATTATTTTAGATTACCAGTGATAAATTCACTAGACCTACAAAATGCAGTATAATGCTATGTGCAAGTGTTCCTGGGTACACTCCAATGCAGTTGGAGATACAAATCTTACCAAAGAGGTGTCCTTGCTTTGGGAAGGAGAGAGAAGAAAGCCTGTCAACTTGTCTGTGAGGTGCTTGTATTCTCATCCTCTGCCACTGAGGATTTCAAATGCTAATTTATACTTTTGGGAGAAGTGGAGGTGAGACTGCAGTCAACTTCTACCAATTCATTCAACATCTTTGATATCTGTAAGCCCACAGTTTTCTACAATTTAATAATAGTGTGGTGAGTTAATTGAATTTTATTTAATCAAAACTGAAGGATGGTAAGCATATGATGGATGAGAAGCCTCTAAAAAGGCTGTTCCAGATTTCACTACCTGACAGGTTGGAAACTAGAATTTTTCTGATCTCTTAATACCCATTTACATCCCATCATATTCTATACTCTAAATGAAAACGTTCCTTTTTCCTCTCTTGTTTACCCCAGACCTACAGATAACAAGTTCTTCCTTGTTCTCATTTTACTTGATTGAAAACAAGTCAGTGTCCTCTAAATGCACCTCATATGATGGGCTGGTCATTGCTCAGAGCATACCAGTACTTACTCTCTTCAGCTTTTCTAGTGTGAGTTCCTTGTACCTAAACATGTATTGTGAAAGTTGTATTTTCAATTAGCCATCATATGGCATTTACATTTACCTAATTCAACTATAGCAGCTTGACTGAAATACCTTTTAATCTCATTATCCACTGCTGGTTCCCTTTACTGGTTATTGATCTTGCTCTGATTAGCTAAGGTAACTATGTTTCTCTCCTCCTTCAGTTCTGGCTGATGCTGAAAATTCCTGTTACTTCTTAAATTCAGGATCTTTATTTTATTTTACCATTACATTTCTCTTTCTTTATGTTTCAAGGTTATCTAGTTCTTTCTAGGTGCTATTAGAGTTATCTCTTGAGTAGATTAACCTCATGGCTTTGTATTATTGGCCAGTTTCTTAATTTGATCACAGGTTTTGTGTTAAAGAAATTAATTAAATCAATGAAATAATACAAAATTCTAAAATATTTAGCAAAATTAGACAACAAGCAAATTTCTTAAAGGCTGTTTTTTCAAGGCAATGTCACATAATGTTCCCTCCATATCTCTCAAATCCTTCACCTCTGTTCCCACTGGCTGTTCTGGCTGTGGTCCTACCTCCTGTATCACTGTAATTTCTGAAAATGAACAAAGTAATCTTCTCTGTAGCACAGTGGCTGAACTTCTTTCTGGTTGAACTTTTTGAGAAATACAACGCCTCTGAAAGGATATTAATAAGACTTACATTTGGGTTTTGTAACTTCTATCTCCATTTTAATAAAACAGAATATTTTCTGAGAGAATACAACTTTAACAATTTCTTAACTTGATGAGCTACATTTACAACAGCAAGCAGATCTTCCATTTTAATTTAATGCAGAAAATTCAATTAGTTATTAACACTTAATAACAGTTTATGTCTTTTCACTTTCACCTCTTGATGAAATTCTGTCCTGAAGTTGTCTTAGCTATTTCTGAAGTTCTCATGCTGAACAATTTTGTTCCTTTCTGCCTAATGTTTTGTTAAACGATATATCTCAGCAGGCAGTTCTTGAGTTGAAGTAGTTTTGTTCTGCAGTCTTCTGGGTAATACAGAACCTGTCAGTCAGAATGAAATCAGTATAAATCTCTGTGTTACCATGCAAATTCTAAATCCACTTAGCTGGGTTTTCTCTTTTCTGTTCATAAAGAGCAAACAAAATTTATTAAATGCATAATGTGTTACAGGCCCTCAGCGGTCAGTTCAGGTAGCAGGTATACATTTAGAAGGGAATTCTGTACTTTCCTGAAGATATAGGTCATAGTTTAGCTTGAGGATAAAAGATTGATATAACATCTCATCCAGATGTTATGCTTATATTTTATCATGTTGTTGAGGTGATTTTAGTTTTTTTTAGAGAATTTATTTCATGATAATGGAAAATAATGTATATGCATTTTGAGCTACTGTAGTGGGTTGAACTTGGCCAAGCACCCACCAAAGATTCTGTATCGCTCCCCTCCGTAACTGGACAGGGGAGAGAAAAAAGGGTTCATGGGTTGAGATAAGTTCTATATGAGAACACTCACTAAATACCATCAAACAGACTTCAATTGGGGATAGAAATTTAATTTATTACTAAAAAAAATCAGAGCAGGATAATGAGAATTAAAATAAATCTTTAAAACATCTTCTCCCCACCTTTCCCTCCTTTCTGAGCTCTGCCTCCTCCCTACAGTGGTGCAAAGCTCTGCTCTGCCTCCACCTAAACAGGCAAGAGAACTTGCTGGTTTTAGAAGCAGGAGTTTAAAAAGGAACTTAGTGGGTGCAATATGGTTGAAAACAGATAAATTACCTGCTTTTTTATTAGATCTTGGAGTCATCGGGCTGAATTTTTTTTGAGTGATAGCTCATACCATATGAATAGATACAAACATCCTCATGTTTTAATTACTTTAGAGTTGGTACATTACTAGTAGTTTCAATTATTTTCTTTTTTGAGTTAAAGAAAAACATATTACTTAATGACATTCATATTTAATTAACTGTGTCTTGGAAACCATTATCACTGGTTCATTTTCTTGTAAATATATCTGAGTCTTGGATGTTGAAATCACACCAAACCTTATGATGTGAGCAAAAAATATAGAAGATATGAGTAGCAACCTGCTTCCTACTTCCCATTGATAGAAATCAGAGGTTGTTTCCATAATTTAGAAGTCAAATATTAGTTTATTTTAAAACGTTATGAATCCTGAGTGACAGAAACAGCATTAACTGTCTAGTAAGAATTTGATACATCTAGTACATTTGAATGATAAACAATAAAAATCTATACTTGGGGGTCAGTCAATCCTGCCATAACCTTATGAGTTATTTCAAGTATGCAGGAAAGAAACTCCTTATTTCACCTGAAAATATTATCAATACTCTTAACAATTAATAATTCAGAGCTGTTAATTCATACAGGTTATTTTCTTCTTTCTCTCTGCCTTTTCCTGGAGGATAACTGTCTGTATAGGAAAAAAGGTAAAATATTTTTTACATTTGCATATATTCTGATAGGTGTTTCTTAGAAGACTGAAGGTCAAGAAAGTTGGTTTTGAAGACAGAGGATAAGATTAGAAGGGCTTGAACCGGTCCTTAAGTCTTCAGAAATTTTGGACCAGGTCCCACCAGTGTTTTGTCCAGCAAAGAACCTGAATTCACCTGGCAACAGGCAGCACTTTGCTCGTTAACCGTAGCGGGTTTTTTAGGAAAAATTAGTTTTGTTGATTGGTTGCTTGCTTGGTTGATCTGTTGGTTTATTTTAAGAGAAATCCAACCCAGTGGGTGAGCTTAAAGTCCTTATGGTAAGTTACAAAGTCCTTTGCTGGATTTCAGCCTTGACTGTAGTTTCTGGAGTTCTATTTTGTGTCCAAGACTATGTTGTTTTAATCCTTCTAAGTATATTCAGAAGACAGAAGGTCAGGTTATTTGAGGAAAATTATAATGGAGTGTCCTAGCCAAAATCAGTTACTTCTCCCTGGATATTAATATGTCCTGAAAAGTTCCTATGAGTGAAGAAAAACAATTTTTCAGTAACTTGTGTTAAAAATCAACTAGTCATGATTACGCTTTATCAAATAAATGAGAACATGCCTATTTGCAAAGTGTATTTTTCGCTACCTCACAGTGTAATCTTAATTTTCATCTGATGAATTTTCAAACAGCTTTTCTTCATCCATAAGCTCATCTCCATCAAAAAGTAGATTAATTTAGTGAGGATGATATATCTGTATGATGTGAAGGGCAAACAGAACTGCATATCATTTGAAAACCTATTCAAATTTGAGTCTGTACTGTCTAATCAGTTTTCTAAATAGTGGAAGATGAATGATATTTGTTAATCTTTGCGTGTGAGTTATCTAAAATTTTAATTTCTTGTTTTCTCTCATGAGGTGTGGTTCCTTTTGGAATAGTTAAGTGTCATCTTAAGAGAACATGTCCTTATCCAAGCACACACACACACAAAATAGAAGCCTACAGTAGCTCAGTCTACTGGAAGTAATGGACAAGAATGCTGTACAAAATATGAAGTACCTGCTTAGATGGCACACTTTTGTCTCACAATGGAAACACTGAATGATGCAGAGAGATCCCAGCAATATAAGAATGAGCACAAGTTTTCTATTTATAAGACAGTCATAGCATGACTAACGTGGTTTTAGTTCTGGATGCAGTGTGTACAGCATCAAAATTTCTTATAATGGGTACATGATCTTTAAAAGCACTTCTCTGAAATTACTAAAGAACAGAAAGTGTAACTACTTCCTGTTGAAAGAGGAAACAAAGTTTTCTTGAGTGAGTGAGAAGGGTTAATGAAAAGAGCTCAATTACTAATATATTTCTGTTCCTTAGAACTTTAAGACTTCAGTGTTGAACACAACCAGAGAAGGTATAATCAGCTATTGCAATGAATAGGGTACTCAGTCCAAAACTTGCATGGAACCTTTCCTACAGCTCTGAAAACCTTGCCTCAGAAGTTACAACCAATCTATAAGCCCATCTTGCTCCTGGGAAAAATCCTCAACACACAAGATATGTTTCTGTAAACAAAAAGTCTTAGCTCTGACAAATGCTGTGAAAACCTATTTTATTGAAAAAAAATCTTACCCAGGCTGCAGTCTGCAGTCTATAGACTGCACAGGCTTGCTGTAGAAGGCTGGGATGGACAATGATAAACTAAACAGCACCACTGGCATATGAAGAACTTATGGATATAATAGCAGGGATGACCCAGGTTGGTGAGACTGGTTGTTTAACCCACAGTGTGATTCATAAATATTTGGGAACCAAGTAAGCAATTTGTAACATTCTTTTGGACATTTGTATATCAGAGAAGCCAAAGTAGAAAATAACCATGACTTATGTGCTGTGTTGTGAAATTTTATTTTAAAAAGTGCTTTCAAAGAATGCTTAGTTCCAGATGTATCCTCTGCCACCAAGATAGAGAAGAGTTTGAACCCTTTGCTAAGGTAGCTTTTCCACCATACTCTCAGGATTTCACCTCTGATAAGAGAGGAAAAACTTGGAGAAACTCTAGATATATTTGGCAATATGTCTAGGAATGGTTTGGGTGGGAGAGAGAAATAGCTCATCAGCACAATGTGGAAAGCTATTATGAGAAGCAGTCAGACCCAAGCATCATTTAGAGTTAATGAAAATCAAAAACCCCTCAAAGTAAAACTAATAGGAAAATTTTCAACAAGAAAAAACAAGTACATATCGAAAGCCATGTCTAGTAATCATAAACAATAGCCAAAAGAGAATAAAAAAAAGTTTTCTAAAGCAACTCTGCTCAATTTTTTTTTCAACTACAGTATTGCCAAAAAAATATAAATACAGAATTTTCTTTCTTCTTCTCTCCCCACAAAAATATAAGCAAATGAAGGCATAAGTAGTTTTCAATGTGTTTTAAAAAGACCTCCACTGGATACAAAAGGTCATCTTTGACAAAAGAGGCTTTGGAGGAAAGAACTCAGCCCAAATGCTCACAAACTACCCTACAAACTAAAAGGATAATATAAAATAACTGCAGAAAACATTGATGCACTCTTGAGCACTGGAGAAGGAACCTTCTCCTGAATCATGGGAAACATAACTTCGAATTACTCCTGAGTAACTAACTGGCCTGGAAAGGTTTTGGTCACAGATCTTAAGTACTAAAGAGGCCAATAAGCGAGGCTATACACAGAGAGTGTTCCTTTTCTTAAAGCACAACCATTTGAAAGAACTTTCTTCATCATTCTGTTGAATGATGCGTCTGCAGCATAAAGCAGAGGTCACTTGCTGTTAGCTGGGCTAGTTCAGAGTTAAAAAAGTAACCTTTAAAAAAAAAAAAGTCTCCTGATCTCATTTTGAAAAATGGGTAGACTCCACAATACCGTTGACCTCAGACTCAGATTGGCTTAATTTCATCATGCTTATTCTTGCATTTTTCAATTTGTATTGCATATAACAAAGGTGAATAAAAGAAATGAATGGCAACTACCACTTGTCCTAAGCCTGGTAAACTATTTGAAAGCCTTTTGTGGTGCGAGTAAAGTTATTTCCACAGCAGACAACAGAAATATGTTTACACCCTTGTAAAATAACCTGGGTCATTTAGAAGCATTATTAACAAACAAAAGACCTCAAGGACAAATTATTTGAGTTGGTCTCACTAGAGTTATATGAATATGAATGACACTTGCTTCCTGAGTATCCTGAGATGTGAAATGCAACAACAAGCTTTCTAAGCCGAACTACTTAACAAGTAGGTCTTAAAATGTATAAATCAAACTCAAATGTTATGAAAATCAGTGTGAAAGCTCATTGTCCTAAAAGAGATCTGTTGATGAGTTTTCTGACCTAGATGGCCTCATTTGTACTCATACAATACTGCTCTCCCGAGTATGTAAGGCAAGCACTACGCTCAGAAACTTGGTTCACATTAGCATTGTAACAACAGCAAGTTCAACAGATGGAGGTTCAGCAGTAAAAGGCAAATGGAAAGCTAGAAAAGGCAGATAATTTTTGTGGGGACTCTCTGGTATGAAAATAGTTAAAGAATTATGTAAAACTTTGGACAACAATTTCCAGGGATTGGTCTCTTTCTGGTTTGTAAAGCATTCACACGTTATATAAATATCAGTCCTAGTAGAAACTATGTGCTAAAGATTTTCTTTGCTTTCCACAAGCACAGTCTTGGCAACTCAAATACACAAAAAATGCAAGTGGACACAGGGACCTGAAAGTAGCTTTCAAGTTGAAATGTAAAGTTTGTCAGGATAGTCTTGGTCCTACTGGTCTTCTGTGTTGTCCATATTATTTCCTTCTCTTTCCCTGGGCCAAAGGGGTAGTTTTTTGGTTCATGCTGATGGAAACTGGCATAAGTCAGGGCTAGATTAACATGGTGACAGGCTGCTCTGTGTGCTGCTCCTGGCTGATAGCTATTTTGGTATCATCATGCTGAGTGATGCGCAACGTCAGTTTGACACGATAGGCCTACAGCTGGGAGAAAAGTAAAGCTCTGAGTGTGGATCCCATGACACACCAGCAGCATTTCAGTGCTCTGAAATGGCATCCATGACAGTGAGCTGACTGACTGAAAGGCCAGACGGTTTTAGTTGCATTATTGCCAAGTTGATTAAAAAAAAAAAAAAAAAAGTGAGAGAGGGAGAAACAGGGAAATCCACATGGAACAAATGTGTTTAACCTGCTCTTTAGCTTATAAAGCTTTCGAATTTAAGACTTCTTACCAATTTAGCTTTGTACAGCATCCCAAAGAAAATAAAATAAAGGGTTCTAGTCAGATAGATTTTGCCTTGAATAGCAGTGTATTTGAGTGTTGTATACTGTGAGTTACAGTAAATGTTTGTTTTCATGTATGTTTTCAATAACTGAACAATCTTGAACTTTACGTAAATTTTAAACTTTATAACAAATGTGTTAATACATTGGCAGTTAAACAAATACATTCCAGTTATCATCATAACCATTTGAACTGAAGACTATAGATTATCATGCCTAAAATTATCTTTTCATGACCTAACTTAGTCAGAAGTCTCTTCAGTAAATATTAGGTGAAGTTATATGTATATATATATGCGTATATTCTTTTTAGTTCTGCTTGGCAGGAGCAGGATTATGCAGGACAATGTGCTGTGTTCCTTTTGTGCTGGATTTATGTATCTATTGCATGCATAAAGGGGCAAAATTTTGAAAAGAAATGTGCTAATCTCTCAAACTAGTAAAAGAATCAGTTGTCTTTTTATCTATCTATCTATCTATCTATCTATCTATCTATCTATCTATCTATCTATCTATCTACCTATCTCTACCTTTATTCTATCTATCTAGATATAAAATAACTCATAAAACTGTGTTATTAATGTAATAAAACGTCTGCCGTTCCAAGCAGTTTCATGTTTGTTCCACGTAAGCCTGATACAATGCATTAATGAGCATTAATTTTAATTACTTCACAGAAGTGTGATGACTTACTCCCCCTCATTATAGGAATATATAGCAGAATCTTGAAACCATTGTGTATAGGATGTACAAATATTTAGTCCTTATTGCTTTTGTAACCCCTTAGGATGTATCATGTCAAAGGACTGCAAACAGATCAAAGATATTAATTTACACTGTAAGACATTCTGATATTTATGGTAGTGTAATTCAGGGAAGAGGTGTCTTCAGAGATATTAGCTATGCTGTTTTTGTTTACGATAAGGAGGCTGATAATCAAATGCATGCACACTAAGTTGATACTGTGGTCCCTTTCTGGTTCATACCTCGAAATCCCCTTGGGTAGAGGAGATATCTGCATAGGACTGGCAGATATAATCTGGGTTCTGTGACTTTCTAAAAGAGAAGCTAGGTGCCAGATCAAGCCAGGCAACTTGGCATTAGGTGACCTTTGATGTGCCTATAAGGTAGAATTCAGTTAGAGATTCAAACTTCTAAACAAAGGGGTCTTTGCATAAGCAAGTGCCAGACTCCCAATAGAGCCAACTGAGCACTTGTCTGTAGAATAATGGACATCAACGTTAGGAAATGGTTTCATAAAAAGAAAGTATGTAGGTCAAGTTAGGTGATTTTGTGCTCTACTCTGCTCTTGTGAGACCACATCTGGAAATTTGAGACTGATGATGTATAAGTAGGAAGCACAAGCTCCTAAAGGAATTTACATTGAGCTTAAGACAAAATAAGAAAAATAAGAAAATTTTAGTTCTGGAGAAATGTACAGGAGAAAGGTAACCATCTAGCTATTTGGAAAGAAGCTTGTCTTTCTACGTACTCTCCCTATCATCTTTTTGCCATGAATAAGAGATTGTTTTTCCCTTCTACAGTATTGAATCACAGAATCATGAATTCATAGAACAGTCTAGGTTGGAAAAAATATTGAAAAATCATCAAGTTCAACCTCTTGTGGGAAAGGGAACCTAAATGAGATTGTCTGGAACACTGTCCAAATGTGTCTTGAAAACCTCTAGTGATGGAATCTCTACCATGACCCTAAGAAGGTGCTTCCAGTGAATGAACGATCTTAATTTAAAAAATTTTGTTCATATATCAAGATGAGACCTCTCCTGGTGTAACTTGTATTTGTTGTGTCTTATCTTCTCCATGTGCCTCCTTTGAAAGAAAGCCTCCATCCTCTTTGTATCTGCCCTTAACGTACTGGAAAACTGTGATGAGTTCTTCCCTTTGCCTTTATAACTGTGCAAGTCTCATTTTTCCAAAGTTCCTGAAGCATGAATGGTATTGAATATGTTTCACTTTGACAACCATAAGTTGAAATGGGAATACAAGCTAAAAAAGTTGACAAGTCAACCCTCCCCCCAACTCTACATAGACTCTAAGTTTTTCTTCCTTGATATAGTTTGGTTCCTTCTAGAGAGGTTATATTGAGTCACATTCTTGCTACAAGTTATAATGGGATAGCCTCTCTCCTGGAATTTCCACTGCATTCTCTTTGTAGTTTAAATT
>NW_020956051.1:302376-335755 GCF_003031625.1 Empidonax traillii
GAAAAGAAAAGAAAAGAAAAGAAAAGAAAAGAAAAGAAAAGAAAAGAAAAGAAAAGAAAAGAAAAGAAAAGAAAAAAAAAAAAAAAAAAAAAAAAAAAAAAAAAAAAAAAAAAAAAAAAAAAAAAAAAAAAAAAAAAAAAAAAAAAAAAAAAAAAAAAAAAAAAAAAAAAAAAAAAAAAAAAAAAAAAAAAAAAAAAAAAAAAAAAAAAAAAAAAGAAAAGAAAAGAAAAGAAAAGAAAGAAAAGAAAAGAAAAGAAAAGAAAAGAAAAGAAAAGAAAAGAAAAGAAAAGAAAAAGAAAAGAAAAGAAAAGAAAAAAAAGAAAAGAAAAAATTCTTTTCTCTGTCTGTCTCTTTGTCTCTCCTTTTGTTGTTATTCCAAATTAGTAAGAAGACACAGAGAAGGGCTCACTTAGCCTCTGTATAATCTCCATACTGTGCTCTTTAGCTTTTGGTGAGAACCTACAACTTTATGGACTGTAATATAGAGTTGTGGTTTTCCTCTTCATGGTAAGCATTGTTTGTAGAAAGGAAAATCATGCAGATTTTTTCTTTGTTGCCAATATCCCCGAGGTTTTTGTTATATTGCATTTCAGTGGGACAATAATTCTCCACATTAAATGATGTGACAGGAATAACTCCAGTTTTCCAGCATACTGAAGCAAAGAGAGTGTAGAAATCCATTTTAGTTATGGAGAACTGATCTATGCTGATGGGGAACATGGTGAGAGTAATGCACTCCTCTAAGTATGATCTCTTTTTTGCACTGACTTGGGTCAGAGAGCATTTTTTACACTTACGGAAACAAAATTTATCCGAAAAATTTCCTAAATTAAAAAAATGAAAAAAAGAATGTATTCCAACAGTATAACACTGCCAGAGGCCTTCTTTAGTAATATCATTATACACCCATCAAACTCTGCTCAGGTTTGAACACAGAAATCTCTCTTTTCTGCTTGCCTCAGGCCTTGACATTATCCTCTCTTCCCACAGAATACATCAGACGGGGTTCTAACAAAGGACAAAGTTGTATTTCAGTGTAGTCTGAGAGAAGTCAATAAGATAAGATTTGTTATCAGTGCACATTTATTAATGTTGTTTTCATTTTTCACTTCAGGAGTCAAACTGGAGTATAGATACAAAATTCACATCTAGACAGGCACCAATTTGATGCATCCTGCTATGTTCAGTTCTTTGATATGAAATCTGGTGTTATTTATAAAACAAGACACTTAAAATTGAGACATTAATACATATAAATTGATGATATATTTGTTTTCACATTTATTAGTGAAATTGCTTTTCCTGTATACATATCCTTGATCTGTCCCTTTCTTTTCCACTTGATGTTGTGATGGGGAAAATGATAAAAGTTATGATGGTGTATGGCTCAGGGAATTTTAAAAACAAACTTTAAAAACTGAAATCAGAGTGTTAGACCAAAGAGAAAAGAATTGACCAAACACTTAATGTGGGAGAGTGCTGGTAAAAAGTAATGAGAGGGAAAAAAATAGAGGATAATTTCTAATCCTTGTCATATGCTGTTTAAACACAAATTACCCTAAGGCAAAATCTTTCTTGTGTTTTCATCAGGAAACAGACAGATCAAACTGTAGCTAATTAAAAATAAGATGAACTGTCTTTGTGTGTGTGTATGTCAGAGAGAGAGACCTTGCACTTAATTTAGAATATTTGCATGAGGACAACTCTCCAAAGTACTTCATAAGGTAAGGGAAGCTTTCCAACATCTCTATGAGTAATCAATATCTTAATTTTTCACAAGGAAAAATGGAAAGTCAATAATTGAGAGTCTATCTTTCAGGGTCCAGAAAACTGTAGCAAGCCATGAGTATAATTTCTTGTGTAGAGATCTTAAGTTCCCAGATCTATGGATTTTAAACATAGATTTTTCTTTAATAGGTTTTTGAATGTTAATAAAATCTATCTTCAATGTGTTCTTTGGGAGAAAACTGTTAAAAACAGAAATTTCAAAGTCTTCTTAAAAATGTATTTATACCAACAGAAATATATACCAACAGAAATATACCACAACTGGATTGTGGGAATATGCCATCAACTGCAAGCTTGCTTATACAGAGAAATTTTTCGTAGTAGGATCTTACCAGGATAAGAATAATAGATTAAAATATTGCTCTGTTTATGATGGGGAAAACAAAGAGGAATGTTATGTAGCTTGTATTCAGTTGGTTGGTCATCCTCTGGTACAGTAAAGAGCTGAGAAGGTATTACAAACCAGCAAAGCTTCTCTTACTTTCATTAATATAATATTTTTGTATGTCATTTAGTTTTGCTGTCTACTTCTAACTTCCTAAATTAGTTTCAAAATGGCAGCGTTCAGTAAAGTAGAAATAAGAAAGCAGTAGTAACTGAAATCTAGGATGAGTATCAAAGTAATTATCAGTTGGTTTTTTAATAAATCATATGTTGTGGTTTGGTGATTCTTACAAGATACTATAAAAAATTGTTCTTTTACCTTTAAAATTAAATACTTTTGATAGGGCCCTGAGTTTAAATAGGGCTAATGAAGTCACTTTAACAAACATTACATTACAGGGGAACTGCTTGAGTGAGGAAAGCTTGAACATAAAAATAAAATTGGCTGTTTGGGATGAGGATGAGGAAGACGTTTCTAAAGCCTGCAGTTTAATTTTTGGATATATAAAAAACTGGATATCTGAAATGGTATAATTTTCCTGAGATTCCTAATGCAATATTTGATTATGTTTAGCCATTATTTTATGGTGTTCCAAAGCATGTAGGATTTCGTCTGACTCTGTTGACCTCTGTCTGGCTTGGTCCTGATAGAGTGGACTGAAAAACAAAATTGTTTTTATTATTTGCTGAAAATATGTTTTGCCCTGCAACCTTAATTCCTTTTTGTGTCTTTTTCTGTCTTTTGTTATGTCAGCACTTATGCCCAGCAAATTATGAATAAGTACTAGTGTAGTGAACATAAAATTTCAGATACTACTGACAATCCATCTATGAAATTAAGTAAATTTATCATTTCGGCTACTACTCTTGAAAAATTATCATGAAATTTGAATTACTTTTTTCTTTTTTTATTGAAAATTTTAGTTTTAAACTATCCTTTAAAATATTTTGTGAAACTCTTTATATTTCTAATTTTTAGCTGATTATTCTTGACAAAGAAATGAAAGTAACCTTACTGAAACATTCACATTTGTAGTTTATTTTCTATATTTATTGTTTCCTTAATGTGTATGGCCATGTGAGTATGTCATCAACTTAAATATATTCTCTGAATGTGATATATAGTGAATATAGCTGGTATCTCACTATTAACAATCTTGAGTCTCTTATGAAGGATCTCATAGTCAAATGTTCCACTGTTACCCTACTTTTAAAAACAGTTGATCAGTCCTCAAGCAGCAGTTTCAAAAAGGATTTTCTCTTTGTTATTCAAAATATATGACCCACTGAATCCAAAGTTGTATGACTTTTAAAAAAGTTGCAATCTAGAGGGTTCCTAAGTCAAGGAAGGGAGACAAAGTCTCTCAAAATCAAGGAAAACCATCTGAACTTTCAAGCCTATGTGTATTTCAGAGGTCTTACTTCACACCAGCTCTAGTCTGGTCCCATGGATCTATTAGCAGTTAGGGCTTCTTAGGAGGGCCTTGGACCTATATATTCTAGTTTCATCCAGAAGGAGAACAGTTTGAGCAGTGCAATATCAACTTCAGTATGAAATGAAAGGTGATGAACGATGAAGAAGTTCAATTCAAAAGTGTCATCACAGTCTGAAATAATGCACTCTAATACAAATAAGGATGATATCTACATTGCACCTCTTGAAGTGTTATCCAGGAATATAAGCTCTGTTGTAGTGGTCCCTGCCATACAATCCTGCTGCAATGGAAGAGCTTACAGTGCAGTTCTGCTGCCTGGAAATAAAGAACTTAGCCATTGGTTCCTTATCCCTTTTTTAAATATTATGGCCCATTTCACAAGTGCATACTGAAGAATTTTGTATGCTTTTCAAGTTCTGTTTTCAGAATCATAAAAACAGAAACCTACTGAAGAACAAGTGTATGTATCATCTCGTACCCATTGCCACTTTGTTCCTCTACTCCTTATTTCAGTACTTCCTGTTCTTTCACTATCTTTGCTTCCTCAGTAACTACCTGCTCTTCATTTGACCTTTATTGTTTGTTACTAGTCACAGCTTTCTAAAATTTCAGATAGCATTGTCACTTAGTTGGGCTCACATTTTACCAGACAGAAGATAAATTTAGCTATTGGTAGTTACCATAAATAAGTTCTTTTGCTTTTAAATATGGAAAGTGTATTGAGCATTTTCTAAATTCTCTGGAACTTCTAAAATAAATACTAATTATTTTGTAAAGCCTTGTTTCAGTCAAGGCAGTGACAAAAGACATACTATAAATTCTTGGGCATATGCATTTTCTGGTCTGCTGGGTTGTACTTCCTGAAGCTTTCACCTTAGCTAAGGTGCTTGTGTAAGTTACTTTTACCTGACTTTAAAATCCTCTTGTGATACATTTCATCTCATATCATTTGCATTGTGGGAAATTTCAATACATATCCCATTCCTATAAATTAGTGACTGCTGGAGCTTAGATTAATGAACTCTCATTAGTTATTTCCTTCGCATTTTGTTTCCTGTATAAATTTGGAGATGATTGCTAAAATAAATTACTTGTACAGTCAGTGGCTTTAAGTGCTTTTCTGTTTCCTGCTGTGGTGAGAAGTGCCTCATTCAATTGTTTCAAAATGAAGACTTTAAGTGACTTTTCTCCTTTTTGAGCATCCTCCTCCATTACAAACTTTACTGAAGCTAAAACTTTGATTTGTAGGATCTTTTCTGTACATTAGGATTTACTGCAGAGAGTTTTTTTTCTGAAAAAGTTATTTCTCAATAAGTTACTGCTTTAGTTACATGGTCCTGGAACAAATGGCAAATGCAATTTCTAATATCCTTATTGAATGAAATGTGCCAGTTCTAAAAAACAGCATCAAAATCTTTTTCCCACTTATTTTTGGGATAAAATGTGGAGCACTCTGTATTACAAGCAGTGCTACCTCCACTATAATAAGAAGAATGATTTTGCTCTCTCAGACCCAGGGCTATATTGAAAAAGAATTACTGTCATTTTACTTGAAAAAAATCCTGCAATTTCAGACTGTATTGCAGATCACAAGAACAATAAAGCAGAACAAAGAAGCTCATAATGAGAATTTTTTCCTCTCTGGACTCATCATGTTTACACAACATGTTGCCAAATGCAGAATATTGCATTTTCAAGTATGTATATTTTAAATATTTATGGATAGAGAATAATTCCTTTTAGTAAGAGATAAAAACGATTACTGATCCTTTAGCACATTGCAGTTATAAAACCATTATTCAAATTCATTAGGTATTCCAGCTGTTAAATGAAAAACTCTACAAAGGCTTTTTAAATCTTATTGAAATATTTCTAATACAGATGATCAATTCTGACAGGTTTATGAGATTTGAGTGGTGGCAGGTGAAAAATCTGAAAGTAAATTTATATTTCTGTAACCATGAGCCTTATCACTTGAGAGCATGAAAGCAAACATTTAAGGTCAGTTTGGATGGGACTCTGAGCAACCTGATCTTGTTGAAGATGTTCCTACTCATTGCAGGGAGGCAGGATTGGATGACCTTTAAAGGTCCCTTCCAACTCGAACTCTTCTGTGAAACTGATGGTGTGAACAAAATTTTGCTGGTCAGTGTTTTCTAAACAAATGCAGTCACGGGAATGCTAAAACAGTTAAGTTGCTTTTGATAAAGTAATTATAAATTGTCCTTTTCACATATTTTCAGACTTCCCTTTGCTATTTTAATAAGAGAGTTGCATAATGTGCTAGGAATTCCATTCATTTTCTGGCTCATTACTTAATCTCTGACCTGTCAAAGTCATGATTTAGGTGACTTTCTGATATGAAAAAGAATTTAAGAGGAAGAGATTTTGACATTGCTACAGAATAATTAAGAAAAGGTTGGTAATATTGAATAGGCCTACAAGTGATTTACTTTTTTTTCCAAAAAAGATTTGTCCTCACTTTGGATATTTTGTGTATAAGTATTAGATGTGATTACAACAATATGGTGAGCAGTAGTAATGTAATAACATAGAAAAAAAGGCCAGTTAGCTTATTATATTTACCCTAATTTCTCCATGATGTTGCTAAGATCTGCCTTCAGTTAAATGCCTTTCTTTTGTTTTGTTTTGGATTCTATTTCACAGAATCACAGAAAATGCAGCTGGAAGGGACCTGTAAAGATCACCAAGTCCAACTCCCGGCCCTGCACAGGATGATCCCCGAGAGTCACACCATGTGCCTGAGAATATTGTCCAAATGATTCTTGAACTCTGTCAGGCTTGGGGAGCCTGGGGAGCCTGTTTCAGTGCTCAACAACTTCCTCTGAGACAACTTCAGGTCATTCCCTTCGGTTCTGTCACTGTTTGTTTTGTTGGCTCTGTTATTCTTTATACTGGTTAGACTAAGTTTAACTGAAATTTAATTTTGTTTAAAAACTACTGTATTCACCTCAAAATAATTTTATTGTTCCATCACAGTGTTGTTTTGGAGCCTATTTCTTCATGCTGATAGTTCTGAGATATTCTGTGAGGGATTCCATTGATTTTACAAAGGCTTAAGAGGCAAACCTACACACTAGGCTTGAATACCTGTCTCCTTTTAGTTTGTATTAGATTTGGGATATTTGTAGGCTGCTTTGGAAAAAAAAGAAGAAAGAAAAAAGATAGCAGTTATACAAAAACCAAGAAAATGCAGGGATTTTGTGAACAAGAAAAGCTCCCCAGTGACCAATTGCTTTGGTAAAACTATTTTTCTACAAATGTGGTCTTTTCATCATGGCTATTTCATAATTTTTCTTAATATCATGATAAAACATCACCCCATTAAGATGCAAACATTCAGCTCTAGTAACTAGTAATTAGCTCTCATAACAATGGAAACTAAAAATTACAGGCAGCATAAATTGCTTTAAACTCAACTAGCCTATTTTTTTAAAGTTTGCTCCAGTATTAAAGTTTCTCATTACAATTGAAATTATTTTAATGTGACATATTGAATTATAATTAGTATAATTAGAAATAATAAAATATTATTCAAAGACTGTTTATTCAATAGGACTTGTTCCCATAGAAACAAGGAGAAAAAGATTCAATTTATTCAGGTTTCACGGCAAATAAATATTCTTCTGCTGTGAATGTTTAATGTTTTTACATTTATGTTTCACAAGAATATCACAAAAAATCAATAGGCTTCTGTATATAGGATATTTCCTTTACTCTTTACCTGAGTTTTTAGTGGCATTTCTTGTAAAAAGACCAAAAGAAAATAAAGCAAACCCTGAGTAAATCTGTTTGTGCACCAAGAAGAACCACAGATGTTTTCTCGGTATTGATCTTCAGCAATAACGATTTTTAAGCACTGAAGAAGTGCATATGGGGATTTTGTATGATGGCCAAGGAAAAAAGAAAACACCAAAAATCAGCAAAACAAAACACAGAAGAAATAGGAGGCTAAAGAGCTGCATCAGGATTGCCAGCAGTCAGCACAGCTTTCATCTCATGCAAGTACTGTTGGCTTATGTTTGCAAAACCTCATGATTTATTTAGAATTTTAATTAAAGAAAAGGAGTGATTGGAACAGCATCCTAGCAGTACCTAGCATCTGCCGACCGTGGCTAATGATTTTTACAACCTCATCTGCAAACACTCCATTAAAGAAGCTAACCATGATGTGTGACACAACTGAAGCAAATGGGTGAGAGAAAACAAACCTTGCCTGCAGCTATCACTAATAAAAGAGACAGAATAAGATTAAAAAAAAAAAAAAAAAAGACACTATTTGCAAAGTCTTGTAGCTTCAAGGCTCAATCTCAAGTCCCTGGAAATAAGGATCGTTACATACTCATGAGCATGTGAAGCATCTTGGCCTCTGGATGCTCTCTTGACAGCTTTTTTAGAACTTGCATTATTTTTCTGTTTTCCAAAGAAAAGAAAAAAACCACAACACTTTAATTCTAAAAGCAAGAGACCCTTGAAGTTTTCTTCCGTCATGCTTGTCATTTGGTCTCTCTTTTTCTAGCTCTTTAAAACTAGTGTTTTGCATTTGGTTGGGATTTCACTGTACAAAGTATAACATATAGTATGGTATGTCCTGGGTACAGAGGGATATTGTGGTCAGAAGTCATAATTGATGAGGAATGCAAAGAGACAAAGTGGTTATAACTTCCCTGATCAATGGCTGCAGCTTTTCTTTTGTGCTTAAGTACTCTAGCCTTTTCTCCCTGGTTTCAAATAAGTTAAATATTGCAGCAAACTGGATCCAATCAAGATTCTCTCCGAAGAACACCTTTTGGGATTTAGCCTGCCAACAAGCAAATTCTAACATTTTCCTTGGGGATAAACTATGTTCCTCTTACATAGTTTTTGGAGGTGGGAAGGAACTATTAATGGTTGCAGTCCTTTGCCTACCAGAGAAAGGTTCTTTATTTCATTATAATACAATAATACAACCACCATACTAATAGAGTGCATCTATCTCTGGATTTCTGCTAGAGGAATCTTGAATCTGAGGTTTGACTACTGTCCAGACCAATTTGTGCATAGAGACAAGCACCACATGTGAGTGTACAGACACACCAAAATGATGGTAAGTGTCTGCAACAACTGCTGAGCTCCTTCTGAAAGTCAAGCACATGAAAAACAAAACCCACAAAGGTCAAATATTGTGTACTTCAGAGTTTAAGGAGTCTTGAAAATGTTGACTAGAATAATAGAGAGCTTCATTTGACACAGAACATTTTAAGCGGCAGATTCTTGCGATAACTAAATTGTTGTAAAGCTTGGTACTTGTTTTTTGTGGTGTATCATAAGTTAAAAAATATCATCCTGCTGCAACCAAAAGTAATTCTATAGCTTGGTGTATTTAATAAATGTATTAAACTTATGGGTTACAAGAGACTGGGTAAAGAGTATTGATACAAAGAAAAGAAACACATAGAGTTTTCTATCCTCTGTTCCTTTCAGGAAGTGGGAAAGTTTCTGATCACTGAAAACGACCCTATAGAAAAACAACTTGCTTTCTTTTGGGAAATGAGCAGTCTCCTTAAGGAATCTGGGCATTTTTCCTGGCAGATCTGGGGTTTATTCCAGTCAAAAGAACAGTGTAACTATGATTTTTTTATTGTTCTGGAAGAAAATATACCTGTATAAGAAGTATTCTTGCAGTTAATACAATCCCTTCACACCAGGCATCTTTGTTAGTGAGCTTGCATAGGGTTTCACTCCATTGTCTGATTGGCGGGCTTCAGCTGCTTTTTGTAATACTGCAGGCACATATCAGTACTTTTATGGCTGAAGTGAAAGTTCTTAAGTTTTCTTTTGACTGCTTACCATTCTTTACACATTAAACTTCATCTAAATACCATCATTAAATATATTTTTTCACGTCCTACATTTTCTCAGTGTATTACCTTTAAATCATATGGGTATTATGGAATTGATTTTCTGTGAACTAGTGGGATTTCAGAAATGTCCTTGAAGGAGATGCTCATAAAATTCTGTACACAGAAACATTCAGAAAATTCAGCTGAACTTGTAGAAGAATTTAAAATACTTATGGATTTACAGAAAAGTCATTGGACTTATGTTGCAACACTAATGTCAACTTTCAGACAGACAGTGCAAAAAGTAATTTGGACTCAGCTCAGAAAAATCTGTATCTACCCTTATTGCCCACCTTGCAATTTACTAATATTTCAGTTAGGAACCTGACCTCAAACAAATGCAGACTAAGTAGTTTAATGAGTCACTGAAGTGGAGGAAAGAGTCAGAAATTCAAGTGCACCTGTAGGGTCAAGGCAAAAATCTCATATTTACTTATTTTAAATTAGTCATTTTACTTCGTAAGTAGAAGCTGAAGATATTTGATGTGAGTTTTAAGTATCAGCACTTAGTACAAAATTGAATGGGGATTTCAATATCCCTAGATATCCCCAGCTATAGGTGCAACATCTCTGAAAAGGGCAACTGTCAAAACATATATTTCAATATGTAACTTTAGACAGCTAAATATAATTTCTCTGGTTCATTGGTTTATTTTTTCTCCATGTGAACCATATCCCCAGCGGAAGATCTGTTGCACTCAAATCCTACTTTCTTACCTGTCTGGGTTTTGCACAGCCTGATCACTCTCAGCTCAAGTGTTTTGGGTGGCTGGACTCATTCATGTCAGCCTTGTGAAAACAGTGCAGACACAGAAAACGTGGCCAATTCCTTTCCTTGTTGCATTACGTTTCTTTGATTTGTTTTCGAGGTATGGATTGATGGGCTAGAAAAAATTCATTTTTCATAGTCTGAGATAAATTGAAGGGAGCAAAGTATCTTTCTTTGTTACAAGAAAATATTTGAAATTAAATTATTGTGAGACAGTAAGAATATGTTTTCAGAACAATTTTTCAAACTGTTGCATTACTCTTCAAACTTAGAAGAACCAGGGCCTTACTGGCTCTGATTAGATAGATAGATGTCTAATCTCATATTTATGGATTTCAGTGTTTATATAACTCAAGCTACATGTTGAAAGTCTATGCCAGATTCTTTTATATGTCAGATGTTTTGTAAGAAAAGACATAATCTGTTGGCCTGGAAACAGTGATTTCACTGACAGAGTAGTCTTCAAACTATGTTTTGAAAGGGATGCCTCTTGCTATTCTGTGAAGGACTAGCAGTCATTATAGTCAAATTCTTGTCAGCTCTTGATGAGTTATCTCAGAGTACTATAGAATATGCTAAATGGTTTCCTAATGTTAAATTATTGTATACAGTTTTTGATAATTGCTTACCACGTGATACACAATGGCAATATAGAATGGAGAATGGTTCTAGTAACTACGAATTAAAGGTAGGTTAAAATCATTCAGCTTGAGGGAAAGATATTCATAGGGATTTTTGTTTGGGTTTTTTTGTTTGTTTGTTTTTTGGTTTTTTTTAAATGACATGTAAACCCATTGAAAATCAAGTTTGCATTTGGCCTTTTTATAGATAGATAACCCCTTGCTTTTATCTAGACACTGGAGAGAACCAAACAGCCTGGTCTCTACCCTGGCACATGAGCCTTTTTGGTTATTGCAGAGCAGTAGGGTAGATTCAGTAGGTTCAGTTACTGTATACACTGCATAGCTGTACCAGTAGTCCTGGCCCAAGAGACTTTTCTTTTGCTCTTTTCCTTTTTGAAATTCAAATCTATCTGCTGTCAACATTCTGTATCCACATATTTTTTGGCCTGTGAATTAAGTGTACTCAGTGTCCCAGCAAGTTGGAACTTTCATTAGATGTTGTATAGTGCTGTTATCTCCCTCCCTGTCATATGACTTGATGCGATTGACTGGAATTTGGACTCTTTACTTCAAATCCAAATGTAGGACAGTATGTTTACCAAATGCACTGATGGGTTAAGCTTATGCTTTTATCTGATTTATGCCACTCCATACATGCCCTCTGCTATCTCACTGTTTTACCTGATATAAAACAAATGTATAGAATCCATTTGGATTTTTTGCATTTCTCCTGGCAATTTTCATTGTTTGAGAGATACATAAGCAGTGGACAGTTCTAAAGACATCTTCAAGAACAGATTAAACTGTGCTCAGGTGGGTTTCTTCTTGAGTTCTGAAATTTATTCTACTGATGTGAATATCACAGGTGAATATGATGTCTAAACTTGGTGAGGGGGAAATATTCTTGGTGTTGAGGCTGCCTGCAGTGTTTTGTTCGCAAGGAATTGCTATATTACCTTCTTTGTCTTTTTTTGATCTGCTGGCACATATTTTTCATGGAAGGCCAAAGTGTGCTGTAGAAGGTTGATTTCCAATTAATAGCCATAATTATTACTTAGAACCATCCTTCAATCTGTGTGTCTAAAGTGGCAGTCTGTTTTAAACCTTATAAAGCAAATTGTGAAATTGCTAGACTAGTAAGAAAGAATTTCTTGAACTTACTGCTTTCCTATTTTTACCAATTCTTTATGTTTAACCTTATGGAAGTGTAGTCTTGAATAGTCTGTCTGACACATGACACTGAACAGATTACATGTAATGAGCTTGCCAGGATTTATTATTCGGAATTAATCTTGTGGTGAGTGTAAATTGCATGTTACAACTATCTGCGATACTACTAATTTTGGCATCTGGACAGGTTGAATCAATGAGTCAAGGCCAATGGTATGAGGTTCAGCAAAGCCAAGTGCCAGACCTTGCACCTGGGTCACAACAACCCCATACAGCACTACAGGCTAGGGGTAAAGTGGCTGGAAATCTGCCTTCTGGAAAAGGACCTGGGAGTGCTGGTCAACAGATGGCTAAATATGAGCCAGCAGTGTGCCCAGGAGGCCAAGAAGGCCACTGGCGCCCTGGCATGTATCAAGAATAGTGTGGCCAGCAGGATTAGGGCAGTGATCGTCCCCCTGTACACAGCTCTAGTAGGGCTGCATTTCAGATAGTGTGTTCAGTTTTGGGCCCCTCAGGGACTGAGATGCTGGAGCGTGTCCAGAGAAAGGCAATGGAGTTGGTGAAGGGTTTAGAGAGTAAGTCAGATGATGAACAGCTGAGGGAGATGTGGTTGTTCAGCCTGGAAAAGAGGAAGTTTGGGGGAGACCTTATTGCTCTCTACAGCTACCTGAAAGGAGGTTGTAGCCAGGTGGGAGTCAGCCTCTTTTCCCAGGCAGCTACTGACAGGACAAGATGACGTAGCTCTAGAGAGGTTCTGATTGGACATCAGGAAGAATTTCTTCACAGAAAGAATTGTTAAACAATGGAATGGACTGGCCAGGGAAGTGATGGAGTCATCATCCTTGGAGATGTTCAACAACTGGATGTGGCTCTTAGTGCTTTGATCTAGTTGGTCAAAGGTTGGACTCAATAATCTTAGAGGTCTTTTGCAACCTTAATGATTCTCTGATTCTGTAATTGTTGTATTCATAAATTGTTTTAACAGGGGTGATAATATCCACACAAAGTGGCACTATGTCCCAGATACTTCACACAGCTTTATATCAACCCAAAAACAAACCTAAACCAGGAGTTTTATAGTTAGACGATTCCTTTACATTGTTTCTTACATTTTATACATTGGAGATCCCACAATGGAGATGCCTAGACAATGTAGAATTACTTTTTGGTTGTTCCTACATTTATTTCATATTATGTAACATGCATGCTAAACTATCCTTGGACTTCAAACACTCGTATGTGGCTATGACCCAATGTTACCCAATCATACCAAACACTACAATGGATAATAATTACATATATCTGTAATCTGAGGGAATGTCTCTGCATTTTCACAGCTGAAAGATGTTTTTTCAGGTTTCTTTCTTGGCACTTTCTGCTTCTAATTCCCATTTTCTTTGAAAATCCATCTACCCTAAGAAACTCCCCATATTTTCCACATATAACTTGATTGAAAATTTTAAGTGCTAGTATACTTTTTTTTTTTTGTAATCTAGCATGTTGCAGCTTGTACTCTTTTTCTGCTGTGACCACCTTTTGCCTGTAAACACATTCAAAAATATCTCTCTTTCTCTCTTTTAAAAATGGTTAGCTATTCTTTATTTATATGGAAATATTTGGTTTATGGCTTATTATATCAAACATTGTTTTCCTTTGTGCAAATCATACTACAAATTTTCAGTGATAAAGACATTCAAGGTACACTAAATATTTTTGTAGCCTTTTTTTTGGAAAGATGAATGAAATATTGTAACTCATTCAGAACAGTTGGATATTTCTAGGTTTCCGTTGGTAGCTGAGTTTGTATCACCTTATAGTGGTGTGTCTAAAGCTCTAAAACATTCTTCACTGATGCCTGGGGTTTTCAGTTTCTGCAGCAAGTTTCGCAACAAAATGGCTTGGAAACTTGCAAAGGGTTACTAATGTTTTTTTTTTCCCTCTGAGTCATGTCCTAAAATTTCCAGAAGACACAAAAAAGTGACAGGAGAGACCTAAAACCCCAGCATGTCTTGTGTAATAGAAAAGGGCAAACTAGTAACCCATTAATTATAGGTAGTGCAGAGTGTGTTCTCAGATGAGGAGAAAGAGACATGGAACCTCAAATCGTGTACCTTCTCCTTCTGTCATGTTGATCTGTGAATATATTATCTATCTGCCTGCTTCAGTGACACTGAGTGGAATAAAATGACATTGCCAGTGTGCAAGGCATTTTCTCCAATTTACAGCTAATTATTTTGGTAATGTATGTGTTAAATAATCTCTGTAAATGTCTGAAAACACAGCTTAATGAATACTCACTCATATGCTTGAACATAAATGATTACAAAGATTCCATATTACTACAGGCAATTAATTTATACTTATTTAAGATTTACTTTTTCATGGCCAGCAGGGATATATCCCTCCTGGGTTGTGACCAGATGTTTAAACATGAAGATTGTAATTTTAGCTTTTATAGCGAGTATATGCCTCAGTAGTAATGAATTTGACTCTTGTCAGCAAGCTTCTCAAATCCTGCAATTTGGTGGTCAGCTTAAGGAGAAAGAAATGCTCTGCAAATGAATAAAAACCAGTCTGCATCTCATATCAGTGAATCCTCCAGGGCCAGCTGCATTACTAATGAAATTGGTTGCTGGTCTTTTCACCCATGGGGAGCACATTCTCTCTTAATAAAATAACTGCAGTCTCACAGTCTGACGCAGTTTGGGAAGAAGTAAATTTTTGACACACTGAAGCACAAACCTTTCAAGCAGAATGTTTGGTTAGAAGTGAATGAGTCCAGTGTTCAAGCTGGTAATAGAGAGACAAGGTACCTAGAATCTATTTGCAGCTCTGTCATTGATTCCCAGTAGGAGCACAGATGCATTCAAGTACTTGAATCTCATTCTTCTTTTTTTTTTTTTTTCAGGATCCACCTCCAGCAAGCTCTGTTTGATAAACACTTGTTTCTGCAATGTTCCTGTCCCTAGTTTTATGTGTTTCGGAATCTAAGGCACTTAAAGATACAGTTCCCAGAGATGCTTCTTCTTTCTTTGCCAAAACTTAGTATCACTTAACAAATAACATATGATTTTAAGTACTTTCAACAAATCTGTTATCCAGTTTTAGCACTATGATTTTTTTATTTTTTAAACCCACACAGGATTTAGCATCACTGCTTGGACTTTTTCAAATATCACTCTTACTCATTACTTATGCAAAGATTATCTGCAAAAACCATGTCACAGCTTTGGAGCTTCAAATCAAGATGGAATTTTTCACATATTTTCTTGAGAAAAGAAGATCATGCACACCTGGCATTTCAGAATCACTGTCAGCTATGTCTAGAAGAGTAGGGATCTGAAGATAGGACTCCAAAGTCCTAAATGCATGCCAACACCTGCTCTTCAACGGTAGAGATTTTCCTTGTCATTTCTCTTCTCAAGATTTTCATCCTGTTAGTTACCACCAAAATTCATATTTTGACTTTAACTATGTTTTCTTTCTTTTATTTTCTTTTTTTTTTTTTTTCAGAAAGTCTTGCAGTTCACTTTTAGTAATTTCCTAGGACTTGGTTATCTTAATTAAAACTTGCTAATGTAAAGATGTGTCTTCAGTTGATATGTTAAATACAGTACCCTTTGTGCCTCCCTTACAGAAGCTAAGATCTGTTTCTCTTGAAGCATGTCTTTTGGGGAACAATCTGATGAGTCACTGGGGCAATGTTTGCAATATGGACACTGCAGCTGGATTCTTCTGCACACCTGTACTATCACAGGCTGAAGATAATTTAAAAAACCCAGCTACTCCCAGACTTGTCTCTTTGTTTCCTGGGTAAGGTGCAACATATAGCAAAAAATATACAATCCCAACTATTTGTATCTGTAAGCTGGTAGAGTCTAAAATTATTGGGTTTTTACAGCTATTTTAGTCTCTCTGTATTGATACAAATCCCTAGTCTCTCTGAGTGTGTTTAATATTGGGGCACATTATTCTAGTTCTTTGCTATTTACAAGATAAATCATATTTTATTGAACTCATGCTTCATCAGGGTCACCCTGTAATTTAAAAGACCAGCTGACAGAAATGCTTGAAAGCCTGAGGATGGAACATTTATGCTTTCTGCAAGAAAGGAAGAAAGTGATTTGGGGAGTCAGCATTTCTAGGAAAGATGTTCGGTTCCTGTCAACCCAAGCCCTATGTTAATGCTGTGCTTGGCTTGGACCAGGCTACTGTGCTGGACAGATACTGAGCTCTTGGCAGCTCAGACTCCCATGCTGCAGACATAGACATGGAAATGTAATTTTATAAAAATTTATCAGCATATTGGTTGAAACCCACTTTCCTTTAACCCTCTAAAAGACATTTTTGTATGTTTTCAAGCATCAAGCAGGCATTTCACAGTTTCCTAATCCAATGGTGGGAGCCCCCGGTGGTCCAGGGGAAAATACATTGCACTGTCACTGCAGAGACCCGTGTTCGATTCCCGGTCAGGGCCCCTCCCCGGGCAGATGGAGCTCGTTAGCCCGTAAGGGAATCCATCTACGTCCTGAGGACCTCGCTGCCACTGTCCAAGCGTGCTTGGCCCCGGCAGATGAACCTCAGGATTAAAGGGTGGGCTCAGTTCCGCGCACACTGTGTCTCACCTAAAAAATCCAATGCGCAGGCTGGAAGGTGGAAAGACCTTCCCCGGTTCTTCGTTCGCGAAGAGACTGGCCATTATTATTACATTAATCCAATGGTATTTGTGGAAGCATACCATTTTAGTCAAACTGTAATCATTCCTCCCCTATCTTATTCAAAGCTCTCCTCCAGTAGTAAAAATCATGCCTTAGGATGGACAGGCTTGTTGGACAGAGGTTTTATGCTGGTTTTTGTTCTGAGGGGAGGACGTATTGAGTAGTGGTAATGGGGAGGTGCCTTATTTTGACTCACACTTAAGCTGGCTCTAAGTTTGTTCCACCATCCTGTCAGGATATTGCATTAGCACCATCAAACTCTTCTCAGGACTGAAAGCATTTCCTGCAGCTCTGGCTTCCTAAAAACAGAGCTGAATGTTGTGTACCAAGACACCTGCCAAATTCCTGTCTGAGCTATCTGGGAAAAGGTTGACACTGCAAGGGGGTAGGGTAGGTGAGGCTGTCCTTGTCTTTGCCAGGGACAGGCAAAGGCTTGTGGAGTAAGCCCTGGTGATACCCAGGGTGTCTTGCAAGACCTGACACCAGGCGACTCCAGCATCACGGTGTGCCCACGCAGCAAACATAGCGGTGTAGGCCAATGTGAGGCCAAGGGTTGCCTTCTGGAGGATGTGCAAAGTGAAATTGTGAATGTGAGAGTCCCCTTGGCACCTGACAGGCAGCTTAGCTGTTGTGGGATTGCAGCAACTGTGCGGATGGGAGGTGAAGCCCTCAGGAAGTTCCCCAGGTGGCTGCTCTTTCTGAATTGTCTGAACCTGCAAGGAATGGTGCAAAATGCTGTGGTATCAACAGCAAGTCTTATGCTCTCTCTCTGCCTCTCTTTTGAAGCAAATGAGTGTCAGATTAACAGCTATAAAAGAAATAGCTATATTGGAAATAATAGGTGAGGCAGCTAGACAAATCATATTGTGGCTTTAAGGAGTAATATCTTATGTTTCTAGTACTTTTTGATAAGAGCAGAAAGCCCTTGTAAGTGAACAAAAATGGAAAGATATTTCAAAAGCCTAAAATAACCTCAGGTGAAATGAGCATTAGAAGCATCAAGTCATCCAGGTCCCTGCAGAGCAGGCAATGTTATCTGCTCTATGCACAGCAAGCTAAGCTGCTCAAAGTGGTGAGCAGAACTAAACCTGCCACCTCCTGATTGGTATTTAGTTAGCTAGCCACAGCTACTTGCTCCTTCTGCAAGGCAGGGACAACAACAGGGACAGTTGTTATATGGATAGGACTCCTTTCCTCTGGTCTCTGTTGCAGCTTTCCTCCCATGAAGCCCTTGCAGAAGCACAGTCCTGTCTGCCTGCCGTGGGACTCTGTATGGCATGTCTGGAAACAGGCTAAGGGTTCACTCTGCAAGAATCCTTCTTCTGCCCTGGCCTTTCTGCTGTCAGAAACAGCAGGATACTCCCTTGTGACATTGTTGATGTAGCCTATCAATGCAGCTGGTAGGTAAGGCCATTACTGGGATTCAGAGAGTTAATTTATCTTACAGAGCTGATTTTGTGTGCCCAGTTCTGTTCGGAAGTTTTTCCAGTTGAGTAGGTCAAAGGCTGAGCATTGTGTACGTGTTATATTGATTACATTGGGATGTGGTTTTAAGAGTAGGCATGCTCCCCTCTTCCTCATTTCCCAAATCTTCTCTCTCCCCAAGGAAAACAAAGATGTCTGAAGACAGAGCAAGTTCCAAAGGTATTCTCAGCACCCGAAAAAAAAAAAAGTTTCATTCAAAGAAACATATAAACCAAATGAGACCCGGAATAAGTCAAAGTGGGAGAACGAAGCAAACCCAGCCATAGATCAGGCCATGCTCCCCTCCACTTTGTATCTAACTGGCTGAGGAAATGCATATATTTTGGCTTTCATCTCCTTGGGATTGCTGTTCCCTCCTTATGGGCAGCTGGGGATTTGGGCTATGAAAGAAAAGTTAGCAGCTTTGTGCTCTGTGCGTGGAAATGTCTACTTCTGACTTAGAATTTATCAAAGGGGCAAAGCAATAATGGCAGTGAAAGAACTGTTGCAGTGCTCTTCTCAGTAATGAGGAGATGCAGTGATGCTGGATGCAATTGCTAAGGCCAATTAAAGTTGATGAGAGGGAAAAAGTCAGTCATGTCACTTTTCTCTCTCCTCTATAGCATTAATGATCCTACAGGTCAAAAATGTAACTGTTTGCTAGAGACATTCCTAGGCATGCACAGACTTAACATGCAAGATAATATGTAAACAAGATCTGATTGGTCAAAATACTTTCAGTACTGAACAACGTTTCTGGTAGAAGGTAAGTCCTTTCCTTCACAGCACCTTACTTACTGTGGATATACTTGTTTAAACATTAATAAATTAACTCTGTTAGTTTTAGTTAACTTTTTCCCTCCTCTATGGCACTAGTAACCAAAACATAAAAGCATTAGATACATTTGAAAGTGACTTTGAAGCTATTGTACAGATGAGGACTGATATTTGACTTGTGGCTTAAATCTTTGAATATGTGACTACTTCTATTTTAAAGAATGACAGATATGAAACTTTTTTTTAAATTTTAGGGTTTTTATGGGGCTATGGCATATTCTTCTAGGGAGGGCTACTTTCTGCAGAACGAGAACTCATGCAGAGCAATTGAATGTAGTGAATTCAGCTTGGTACAAAGGAGTGTTTTCTGTATGTGACATGGGATTAAGAAGCTACTGAAACAAAAAATTAAATTAGTCTGTTTTGTACGTAACAAAAGGTTGTGAGCCTTAGTAGTAAGTGCTGTCCCATTTGAAAAATATAATTTAGGATTTTTTTTTTTTTTTTTTTTTTAATCTACAGATTGTTTGGAAAAAGACTTGTCCATGGCAGACTGTCTTGTACCCTCCTTAAAACAGACGCATCTCAAACATCTTTTGGAAGTTTCTGACTATTAGGATATCGAAATAAATGGATGTCGTGGTTTTGCCCACTAGCCCATCCCTGGGGCTGAGGATGGTTTTGTCCAGGTAATTTCTGGACAAAAAGGCCAATCAAAAGTCCAGTGACACCTTTGCTAATTACATCTTCAAGAAAACGAAGAGAAGGTTGTTGGCGCAGTTGGAATTGGTAGCAGTAGTCACGTAGGGGAGAGGAATAGTGGGCCCAAGCAGGGCCAGACTCCTTCCTCCCCCGGCTTGGGCCGGGGTGGGGGGAGCAGGTGCAGCACTGAAGTCCTCCCTTCTCTCTTGTAAGAGAGTGAAGAAAAAAAAGTTTAAAAGACAAACTGCTTGGACAGAAACTGCTGTGGAAGAATTCCAGCCGAAAGATAACGGAGCTTCCAAGGTCGAAGCTGGCAGCTGAAACTGCAGCAAGAAAAGTAAAGTGCGAAAGGGGGGGCTTGTTTCCCCTCTGCCTTTTTGCTCTCTTTCCTCAGCAGGGAAAAGACTGAAAAGTAATCCCTGCTACTTGTAAAAGTTAGTTGGAGTAAGGAGACCCCCCCATGAGGCTGATAGAAGAGTCTGTGGATATACCAAAGAGAACCGAGACTTCATGAGAAGGACTGAAGTGAAGCAGAGTCCTGGTGGAGATTTGTGACCCTGAGGGAAACCTGTGCTGGAACAGTGACGACTCAGGTGGGATATTGGGATCCGTGTGTGTGTGGATCCATACTGCTGTTGAAGATTTTGTGACCCTGAGAAATCTCATACTGGAGTGAGACGGCCCATGTGAGATGTTGGGATCCGTGTGTGTGTGGATCCGTGTTAGACCCATGCTGAGAAGTCTATCAAGGACTGTTCTCCCATGGGGAGGGACCTCCATAGGGAAAACAGGGGTGAACTCTTAAGCCATTATCCCCTGTACCCTGTGGAAGAAGATCCATAGTAAGCAAGTATCCCCTTGCAAGCCTAAGGAAGGAAAATCCTTTGGGACCTGGGTAACCTCCAGCCTTCGGTCTTAGCCCAGGAGGGGGGTAAGCCCAGCCCTGGAAGCCAACACAGAGCGAGAAAGAGAGAGAAAAAGTTCCAGCTGCAACGAGAATACTGCTGCTACTGAAGATCTATTACTAGAGAGAAAGAGCTGGAACTCCGAAAATAGAGAATGAGACTACTTCTTCTCCTTGGACTAGTATAAAAGGGGGAGAAGTATTTCTGTAAATATATAACACTTCAACTTGAGTAGAAATTGTTGTAGATATAGTTCTTTAATTTTTAATTTATTAGTAGTTTTTATTTTACTAGTAATAAATGTTTATACTATTTTCCCCAAATCCTGTCTCTCTTTTGTCTGCAAAAACCTTCTCTCAACTAGTAGTAATTGTGTGGGGAGTGGAAAGCAAATTGACCCAGAGCAAAACCATGACAATGGACTCAGGTCACATCTGGTCTCCCTTTCACCTGTTAAGTAGAAAATAAGGAAATAGAAACTTATTTAATGAGCACATGCAAAAGAAGGAGCCTTTCTGAAAGAAATGGAGGAGGGGAAAAAGGCTGGGATAAGGAGGGATGAGCAGGCAAAATCTGAAGAAACCCATTAAAGCTGAGGCACCCAGACAGAGCTGACATTAATGCAGAAGATATCTGCATTCTAGGTCCAGTCTCAGTTGCATGTACAGAGGATACAGATGCTAAGAACATGTCTGAAAACCTTTAAATATGTGTCTTTTCAGATCCAGAACTGAGCTCTATGATCAGTCCATGACAACAATAGAACTGAACCAAAATCCAGTTGCAAACTTTTAAGACCAAAGGAAATTTATCTTTGCATTTAAGTACAGTAGCTTGGTATAATTATAAATTTAGAAGTGGTCAACATCTTATTCACACCATAAAAACCATCAAACCGTTGGAAGTGCTGGGGCTTACTTGAAGATAAAATATATTCTGCTTTATAAAGAAGAATACCTAAGATTACTGAGATACTTTTGAAATTCTGAATTGGTTTTATCTGACATGCAGAAGCCCCAGTTGCCTAGTAAAATTAAATAGCTATGGGGTAGCTCCTTTTCATTAAATCATTGGCAACCAAACATGACATTTTTTGGTCAACTTATGCTATCTCTGGTGTATGTAGTTTGGCCATCACTTATCATTGCTGGTGGTGATATTAACAAGTACAATCAATATTTGTAAAGAATGTCCAGCCCTTTTTTATAGGCAATCTAGACTTTGTCTCAGTGACCATATGTACCAACAGACTGGGCTACATATGACTTGTAAAGGAACAATTCCTTTGCATGATTCTATATTTACTTCACTCTAGCAGCAGTTTCATGGCTTTTTTTTATATTTTAAAACAGTGGAATTGTAAGTTTCCCTGTGATATTCCTGAAAATGTTTCTATTGATTTCTTACATGATAGTTATCCTCTTAGGCCAATTATTATTTTTTTAATCTAGAGAAAGTGGCAATAAATTTGGCGACGTCTAGAAATTATTTCCTTTGCGTGTCTGTTTCAATTTTCTGTCAGTGACAGATGGAACAAAGATCTTTCTGCCTGTAAAATAGTCTTTTTTTTTTTTTTTTTTTTTTTTTTTTTTTTTTTTTTTTTTTTTTTTTTTTTTTTTTTTTTTTTTTTTTTTCTGGTCACAGACTTATATTAAGTAGCCACAGCACCATGAGTTACAGTGTTGTGACTTACCCATCAGTCTTGGCCAGCAGGTGAGAATACAGGTTTGTGCCACTGCTTTGCATGTCAGGGGCAGAAGATAAAAGCTCAGTCCAACACTGTAGGGTCACATCATTAGGGTGCTATATCATGATGTCCAACTCTGTTCAGACTAGACTAGCTCAGGTCCCATGCTCTTATGGACACTCAGACATTTTATATCTGGCTCTGGAGTTCCATGGTCTGCTCTGCTCTTTCAGGTGCAGCAACACTCTAGCCTGTTCTTCTGTGCCCCAAACTGCTGAGGAAATTAACTCTGGGCAAAACTTTTTGCCTGTGTAGTTTTTCCATGTCCTGTTTAATAACCTTTGAATCCTTTTGACCATTTCCACATGAGAAACACAAAGAATGTTCTCAAAGACATGAAAATCCTTGGCATTTTCTGAAGGAAAAAACAAACTCATTACCACCACTAAAAGAATAGCAGTGAAAGCTTAAATCTTAATGGACATCCAAAATGTTGCACAGATGGAGAGAAAGAGGGTTTAACTTTCATTATTGTTCAGTTTGTGTCAGGAAGGACTGTTTTCTTCCAAAGATATTTCTTTAAAGCAAGGAACCCTTCCCTTCTCCAGAATCCCTTTAGGATTTTAACTTTTTAGGGAGAAAATTATAAAATACATTTTCCCCTCTTAAGATACACAAAAAGCATTGCAGGACAGTACCATGCTAAAGCAGGGCTGTCAACTCCTTTACTCTTGTAATGCATTCGACTAGTTCAGCAGAGCTTATTGCAGCCAGGTTTTGTTGGGAAATGGGTTAAGATTATACCGTATTGTATACTTTAGCCATCAGAGATATGCAAAATCAGTAGTCATGTTTTGTGAAGCTTTTTGTTTGCCTGAGTAGCCAAAGGAAGAAAATGTATAAATTAAATCTTTATCCACATCCAAATATTGCTTTTAAATGACACTGAGCAGCGTTAAAATATTCCAGTTTAAATAATGAACTATGAAACCTAAGAAGAAATGTTGCCGGAACCCTCTTAGATAAATTCTTGTGTATTTTTTCTATTATTCTTCTATATTTCCTTAATCCTTGTTTATTTTTTCCTTTGTCCCTACTATTTTAAAATTCTCCCTTGATAAAGAAGTTGGTTCCAGCCAACCAGAGTAAGAATAAAGCTATTCTCTTTATGAGTATTTTTTCTGGAATCACTTACATGATGTTTTTTACTATCCCACTGAAAGAAGACTGAAATCTATCTCAATATTGAACTTGACTCTAGTACATTAGGTTAGCTAAAATTCCTGCCCTGATGGTGATTTCTTCAGCTCTGTTTGTGATGCAATGGTTGAAGAGCTGAGAAACATTTATATGTGTCTATAAAGCAGAAAACACGAAACCTTCTCTGAAAATAATTTTTGAAGATAGGATATTTGAAGAGTTAATATCTATCTTCCTGTTTGGTAGTCCTAGTTGATGCCAGCTGTAGAGTTGAAATAGTATTTGAAAAAATTTTTACAGATAAAAGCTGGAAAGAAAGATTTTTCTATATCTGTGAGATCTATAGAGGAACATGAAATAGTTGATAAAAGATCTTCTCTTCTGTCTGCCTGTTTTGAGTTCCCTTAAATCTGTCCTGCCTGTGTTATTGTAATGCACCTAATCTAAAATTCAGATTCTTCATGTACAGAGTATTCACTCACATATCTGCTTTACTGAAAGGGAAGTGCAGCTTAATATTACTTATTAATTAAGTATTAATAGAATTATAAAAATTTAATTTGTACACATTTGGATTACTGTACATGATGAAGGACTGACACTAGAAAGGACATAGGAGAAACAACATAAAGTGAAGAAAAGAAAAAGACTCAGCAGGTAAAACATGGGAAGACTGAAGAAACAAGATTTATTTATTCTTTTAAAGAGAATCTCAGGGGACACAAGAATTGTAAAGCACCTTCAAACAAGTGCCCCTAAATGAAGTCACTGGCTTCATTGTGTTCATTGAACACACAAACCAATGGATTTAGGAAAGAATTTCAAAGCGGTCAATAATCACAGAACATGCCAAATTGGAAGGGATCCACAAGGATCATTGAGTACAGCTCCTGGCTCTGCACAGGACCATACTCAGGAGTCACATCAAGTGCCTGAGAGCATTGCCCAAAAGATTCTTGAGCTCTGTCAGGCTTGATGCTCTGACCACTTTTCTGGGAGCCTGTTTCAGCACCTAAACACTCCCTGAGCACTGGATAGTGAATAAAATCCTATTGCTGCATGGATTCCTAAAGGAACTCAAAACCAGAGTCATCCAGAAGCAGTGTAATGCTGGGAGAAAGATTAATTAATGTAATAGATATTTAACTGTTATTTATTTACAAGCAAATAAAAGCCCAGACTTCACTAGAACAATTACTTTATATTAAATAATAATTGATTACTAACACATAGCAATTGAAAAGTAATTACCGTGGTGTTGGTATGAAGTATTTTATTTCCCAGTCTCAGCAGATGGCTTTTTAATATTTTTGTCATTAACTAATATAGATAAAAGTGTTATTGAATAAAAATGAAATTGATATTTGAGGACTATCACTTAATTATTTACTTTCATTATTTCCAGCAGAGTTCTTTCAGAGCCCTGCCTGTTTCTTTCCTCCCTTCTTCCTGTCTTTATGCCTGAGGATACTAATAACAAAGTGAGAATAGAGAATCGTAAGAATCATTTCATTCTTTGACAGGTAGTAAAATCTTTTCTCCTTCCCAAACTGCACAGAATGTGCCTGCGATTCGGTAACAAAGTTAATAAAACAAAGCATATTGATTGCCAAAGGGGGTATTTTTTTCTTCCCAAACTAATGGTGCTAAGCATTCTAGGAGGCTGTTCAAAGTAAAGCTACTTCTTCAGACAGTTGTCATCTACAAGAGTGATCCAGATGTTGGGAATAACATAGCTATGGAAAAAATAGGATTATATTACCACAGACAATGCCTGCAGGGAAATTCTGATGGGATGCCACGGTTCTAGATGCTATTGTAAGTCAAGTACTTATGAAAATACATGGATATTTGGTCAGCTTCATTGTTTTACAGCATTTTGCATCTGAGGATCTCCAAGCACTGTATCAGTGGCAAATATTTAAACTAAGCCCCTTATTTGTGAATACATCTGATGCAAAAACTAGATGGAAAATAACTGTCATGTGTTGTGAAATTTATGTTTCAAAATTAATTTCTGCTTATTTGCAGTGGAGTGTTGAAATTCTGCAGCAAATTAAAATTTTGAAAGAATTTTATACATACTAACACAGGGTGTTGAAAAATGTGAGCACTTTCCTCAGAAGGTAGGAATCCTTCATCTAATACATATATATTGTTATATTAACATTAATACAACAGAAGTTAAATCATTTCCACTACATCTAAACAAAACACTTCAATGTTTTCCATGTTAGCGAAACAAGAAAGTAAAAATTATTTGTTTTGACACTTCTTCCCCAAATGTAATCAAACTGGACACATTCTTATGAAATGTTTTCATTCCCAAGTAACCACAGTTTTTCTGAAAGGTCTCTCTCTGTCCCACCAGCTATTTTACCCAGTTTAGAACTGCTTTCTATTTTAACTGGGACATGCTTTCTAGATCACCCGGGAGTTAGTGACTTGACTTGCATTAGAGCTCCTGGCTTGCGAGATTTGTTCTCATTGTGAGAGAAGGAATTCGGGTATGTTCATCTTTGACAGCTGCATTAGCCTGGCACATGCTGCAAGAACAAGAGTCTCAGCATTCACCATTGTTCAGAAGATGAAGATATGCCAGGCCATACCCTTTTAAAAACTAGGACTAGGTTGTGGCCTTCCAGTACCTGCAGGGAGCCTACAAGAAAGATGGAGAGAGACTTTACAAGAGCATGTAGTGATAAGACAAGGGCAAATGGATTCAAACTGAAAGTAAGTAGGTTTAGATTAGATATTGGGAAGAAATTCTTCACTGTGAGGGTTGTAAGGCTCTGAAATTGTTTTCCCAGAGAAGCTGTGGATGCCCCATCCCTGGAAGTGTTTCAGACCAGGTTGCATGAGTGCCTGAGCAACCCAGTCTAGTGAAAGGTGTCCCTGTCCACGGCAGGGAGGTTGGAGCTAGATGATCTTTCAGGTCCCTTTTAACACAGACCATTCTATAATTCTCTGTTCAGATAATGGCTTGGCACCTAGAAATTTGTGAAACAGAATCCTGTTTCATGAAAGATTAATTTATCCATGTATTTTCATTTGGACATTGAAGAAATGTTTTTCCCAGTGTTCTTTCTCCTACAGGAAATATTTATTTGATCACTGTTGTTTTTCTTGGTAGGTAAAAGGAAACTAGCCCAGGACAATATGGTATCTGGTATATTGAAAAAAAAAAAAAAACATGTCTATATAACAGATTTCTACACTGGCTTAGGAGTTTTCTATAGAAATTCCAGTTCTCATATATAAATCATCCCAGTCTCAAAATCCAAAGATTGATCGAAAGAAGATCTTCTAGTCAGTGGTTTTGTTGCAATTAGGGTTGATGCTGCTATTGATTTAAAATAGTTCCTAAAATAGCATCTCTTCAGTCATCTATATTCAAACAACTTGGTATGCGCATCCAGTTCTCAGTACAAACAATAAAAAAGTCACAATAAAATGATACTCATGTTCTATTTTCACAGTCTCACGGTCTTGTGAATGTTACATGGTGATTTTCAAGTTCTCATGGTCATTTCACCATGGTGAGAGCTCTGTATTTTGAAGGCTGGTGTAGTACTTCATACCACAAGGGAATAAGGTTTCACAAATCTATTAGAAATTGGTCAGGGACCAGAATGCACTTGGTCACATACTTATTTTCACAAAACTAGAAGCTGGTAAGAACTATTATTTTAAGGTACTAAAGCACTGAGAAAGAAATAGGACTTGATGTAACAGGGAGGGTGTCGGAGTTGGTTAGAAAAGGCAGCCAGGCAGCTCAGCGTGGGGTCGACAAAGCTGAATCAAACTTTATTAAAATGGAGGATCTTTATAGGGATTGGGGAGGAAGGTTCAGGAATTTGGGAGGAGCATGCTACTCCTCCAACCAGGATTGGGTATGGGAAAATACATAAACATAGGGAACATATACATATGCATGACGGGGATAGACAGCAACAAGGAAAACAGGGATTGGTTGAGCTGCTGCGGCTCCACGAACTGTCCAATGACAGCTGACACCAGCTCTTGAGCACGATGACAGCTCAAGCTGCAGCTCAGGGACAACATTACACCCAAAAATCCTTTACAGCACAAGTTGTTTTACCACCATGATTATATTCTTTATAATCATGAAAACCACTTCCAACAGGAGGGCACATTCACAGAATACTTTACCAGCACCTTGTAATGTAACAAATAAGCGAAGGAGATGTCTCTGCCTCTTTTTAAACTCAGAACTGTCCGTGTGCACATAATTGCTTTGTGTCAATGTTAATGAGAAAAAAATCACATTTAAACTTTGCATTCAGACAATAAATCTGTCCGAACCCAAGAATTTTCAGCTTTCCTGGATCTACCAGTGAAACGTAAGTGATGGAAAAGGCTTTTTGTCAGAGTCACCAATAAAATTAGTCATTCTACCTTGCCATAAACTGAGGAACCATGAGTTTAAACCCTTCCTCTGACCAAAGCTGTTGTTTGACTAAGGCAGGTAGTTTGATTATAGGTAATAACTGTGAAAAACAGCTTTCACTAATTTCAATAATTTAATTTCATTTGCTGGAAAAACATCAAAACTTGATCTGCATATAACATAAAATTTAAGAAAAACCCATGTATGTTGTTGAGGTTGCTAGATGCACTCAAGATGTGAACTTGTGAACTTGAAGCGGGTACAAACTGATGCTGCATTTGAATGAGATGACCTTGTACTCCCATTTTCTCATTCTCATACTGTCTCTTTGTGTCTCTACAAGCATTAATATCATCAGGTGGTAGCCTGCTTAGGCAACAGAGTCAGCTAAAAAACAATGTGGAAAAAATATTATTAATTTTAGGGAACATAGTTCGATTTACCGTTCACCAGTCTATAAAAGATTGGTTTCTGTGTAAGAGAGATGATTCAAGAAGAGAAAATAATATGAAGAAAAAATTGTATTTTTCCTTTCTTTCATCATTGTTGTCATAAAATTGTGCCCCTAAGTTCATTACAGGTATCTCGGTGGGTTTGATCAGTTCATGCAGGAGCACCAGGAGAATTGGTTACTTACTTTTGAATTAAGGTTTGATAGATATTTCAGTCCAGATTACAGGTGTAGTTTGCCTTCCATATAAATCTTAGTAATATTTCTGGGAGACATACAAATATTTTACATGTCTGTTATTGGAAATACACTTCTGAATCCCATGGTGTTGAAGAACACCAGGGCTTGGACCAATAGCTCTGTCCAACTTGCATCTTCCTCTGCAAAGCCCAGCTCAGGTTTCAGAGAACAGGATAGGATGTGAAAGCAAATATTTCATAGGGAAGGAAAAGGCATTGTTTAGCTTCCTATGTTAGTTCTTATAGAAACCTTTTCCTAGTAAAAAAAAAATTGTTTATTCGAGGCTGTGAGGAGTTTTGTACTGACATGAAAATGAGAGTGCAGCAGCTCCTCTGTCAATATCCCAGTCACAACTTACACTGCTAGGGTTTGAAGGGACACTGAGGCACTTTAGAAGAAATTCCTAATTCCTTTAATTTGTGGGGTGCTACTACATGATACTTGGCTACTACCTAGAAATTACATTGTCACCTTAATCTATCTGGGAGCTTTTGAGCCCAGGCAAAATGATACAAATTGCAAAATATACCTACTAACCTCAGAGCATTTTTTTTTTACTAACACTTTATTTTTTGTATTTTCAATCTTTACAGTGTCAAGGTTATTCTTTCCACTTGACACTTTCTACAGCAGATATAGCAGCTACATAGGTCATCTTCTCATGGATCTGTCAGCAGTGACAAGCAGTGTACACCTGCTGATGGTTTGTCTGCTGGCTGTCCTGATGTATTATGGGGGCGTTTACCTGTTCCTTGGAGATGTTCTACTTCTGTGCAAAATTGAATTTTGTTATTTGGGTTGTCCAGTGTGTTAGAAGACATTTGTCTCAAGTTGACAACAGCAATGAAATATTTTCTTCCTTTAAACTAAAGCTTTGGATTACCTCAGTAGTTGGTTGCTAATGGCAAAGCTGCTTTTTCTTATGCATCTTCCCAGTGTTGTCTCAGTCTAACATTATCTAGATTTGTCTTTTTGGAGAGGTATGACTATAGGCTACTGATGAAGAAAGTTTAATTGCCAATTTGTGCTTCAGTACTCTTGTGATTAGGAATGCCAGCAATCTTGCATTTTTTAATCCACAATAACCACACAAGCTAAAACTCTGAGTTAATTCACAGATTAAGAATTTAAATAATCTTTTATAAGTTTAGTGTGGTTAATATGATGATTTTTTATGGCTTTGATCAACATTTGCCTTCGTCCAACAATTCTGCTATCCTGGTAGGGTGATTTTGAGGCAAGTTCTTGGGGGCATTGCATGGAGACGAATGAACCTATGAGAGCAGGGTGATATTTCATTCATGCCTTTACTTGCCTTTCACTTATCCTGAAGTTGTTGAAGCATATATATTATAGAGAATTTTTTTTTTGAAAGTGGAGAAAAAAAGCCTATAACCTTGAAAGGTCCAAATGTTGTCACGAATATGAAGAAGTGCATGCTCTTTCTCTGCTGCGCTCTGTTGAAACAATACAAACAGCAAAGAACCATCCCCATGTGCTTTCCCATGCAAATGGAAGATAGAAACGCATTGCAAAGTGTCAGTCTGTGTAAAAATGGCCAGAACTGCATCACTGCTACAAGACAATGCAAAAGAGGAGTGTACCAGAGCAATACGTTTGAACATTAAATCATAGAATCAACACAGAATCATAGAATTGTTCCAATTACCCTGATGTGAACAGGGACACGTTCCACTAGCCAAGCCCCTTCCAACAAACCCTTGAACACTTCCAGGGATGGACCATCCACAACTTCTCTGGCAACCTGTTCCAGTGCCTCCCCACTCTCACAGGAAAAAATTTCTTCCTAATATCTAATATAAATCTGCGCTCTTTCAGTTTAAAGCCAAACCTGTCATAGGCTGCCTCAAAAGGATGGCCAGCAGGTCTCACTCTGCCCTTTTAAGACCCCACCTGTACTAGTGTCCAGCTTTGGGGCCCTCAGCATAAGAAAGACTTGAACTTGTTGGAGGGGGTCCAGAGGAGGACCACAAAGATTATCAGAGGGCTGGAAAACCTCTCCTACGAAGACAGGTTGAGAGAGTTGAGGCTATTTATCTAAAGTTATTCCCCCGCAAAATTATAGTTGCATAATTCAGATATTGGTATACTTGGTTTTTATTACAAGCTTCTTATTATGAGGTGAACGTGAAATAAGATTCCCAGGCACATCATAAAATGAAACACTGTTAGTCTGCAACTCTTTTCAGTAGTTTTTAATACTTGGGTTCACTTTCATTCAGTTGCACTTACATTCCAAAATGTAGCTCTTAATAGTCAACTGGCCTGTTAAATTCTACTTACAATCTTTGAATCACAGGAAAAGAATTGAAAACAATCAAAATCAGAGAAAAACAGGTCATAAAGAATGTTTGAATACTATCTAGTCCAACCTTCTTCTCAAACAAAGGCTAATTTCAAGTTTAGATAAGCTTGTTCAAGACTTTGCCTATCTGAATTTTTAAAATCTTCAGGGATATGAACTATTCTAGGGATTAATCATGCTCCTTACAGAGAAAATTTTCCTTTTAGCAAGACTGAGTTTACCTTGCACTTACTTGTACTATTTTCCTGTGCACCTCTGAGATGAATCTGGTTTCATCTTCCCTATATTTTCCCTATATACTGTAGGAAATAGCATTATATTTTCCCATAGTTTCCTCTTCTCTTTCAGCTTCCCCTCATACGTAGTGTTCCATGTCCCTTAAGCACTTTAGTGTCCTCAGCTTCATTTTCTCCCACTCATGAGTCATAGGTCTTGACAGTGCATAAAAATACTGATCTTGAAGACTGACAACTTGCAAAAAAATCTCTTTTGATGTCAAAGTCAGCTTATTTTAAGTGACTACCTTTGCTGCTTTTGTACTCTGCTGACATCTATTCTCTTACTTGATGTTATGTATGAGATATCTTCTTTCTCTGCTTCTGTGAATGCATGAGAATCTGAACACAGGAAAGCTAAAAGCTATAATGTACAGCACTCTGGAGAGAAACAGAGCTAAATGGCATTTTTGCACTGAGAAAAATTGTTTTACTTTGATTCCTTGAAATACTTGTGAACAACTTTGGTCTTTATTTAGAGTACTTAAAGACTGTGTCACTGTTATGTAAATCTTGGACCAGTTCTTATATTCTTTACTAAACTGAATAATCCCATTTCAGTTGCATGTCTTTTCTTCTTACGATGTTTGATTGGACAGCCATATTAGATAGATAGTGCTCAAAGGTACTTCTGTCTGATTTTATGAAGCAGGTAACTACCTTTTCTCCACAAAGAGAAACTCATATAGCATTTTCATTACATGGGATTAATATATTTTATTTGATGTTATTCTTAGAGTATTTTTAGAACTAATCTGTAACTTTCCTTTTGAGCCCTTTTTCTCCCCAAATATTTTCTTTTTGTTTCCTTCTGAATTCCTGTTAGGTCCTGTAAAATTAATCCAGCCAAGAGTTTATTTCCTCAGGAAAAGAAGGCCACTGACAGATGACCACTGACAGTTTGTCAGTCTGTTAGCTGTCCTCATGAATCTCAAAGCTGGCAGAGCAGAGTGAGAGCTACAGTCCCATGGCATTGTAAATGTGTCTTGACTATCAGTGAGATATGTCAAATACAGCACAAAAGGCAGAAGTGAAAGCAGTTTAAACTCTTTTCTGGTCTTGAACGCATGTCTAGATCTAGCTCAGACATCTGTACTTGAGCAATCTGTTTGATTTCTCTCATGAGAAAGAGTGCAAAATGATATTTTTTACAAGTGCATATTAAATTTTTTCAAGGAAATTCAAAAGGAAAGATTTTTACCTCCTGTTGCAAGTAAGAGTCAAGATGCCTGCCTTATCGGCTGTTCTACTTAACCAACAATTGTCCAAGTAACGAGCTCTTCCTTTAACTTTTATTTTAGAGTACAGTAAATTATTTGTATATAAGCTATGGTGATGGTCTTTCAGCTCTCTCGTTATGGTCTTTTGAGTATCCCTTCACCATAAGGAAAAAAATGGTCCCAGATTCTTCCTTATTTTAAGCCTCAGCCTTTCAATGACTGCTTTTTCTGAAGGGAGAGCAATGGTTTGATGAACTTTCATCCCTTTAATAGACACATTTCTCACTGGTACTATTACATATTTTGTCATTTCCCATTTATTATTTTGCTTTCACACATTCAGTTCACACACTCCCCTACAGGGATAAGGTTGCAATCGTAAACCTTCAGGTCCCTCAAGTATCTTTCTATTTTCTGATTTATTTTTTTTTCTCTTTGTGCTAATGCCTGTAAAAACAGTAAATACAAGGCTGTCTGCATTCTGTGTTTTGGGCTGAGTATTGCAAGACAATAACAAAGCAAGATCTATCCATCTGTAGAAGAATTATTCCTCTTAATTGTAACACCAGTCATGGAATCTTTAAAGAAATCTGGCTGAACATGCAGTCATTTTATCCATGCTGTGCACACTTTGCAGATCTTTGCATGATAATGTGAAGTAACTGTTCTCTCTGTTTCTAGATGGCAGTCAGGTCCCTCTTCTCCTAGCATTTTACTTTCCCTAAAATGTGCATATACTCTGTGCATGTCCAGTCTGTTATGCTCTAGTCAGGATCACGTGGGAGCCCCCGGTGGTCCAGGGGAAAATACACTGCACTGTCACTGCAGAGACCCGGGTTCGATTCCCGGTCAGGGCCCCTCCCCGGGCAGATGGAGCTCGTTAGCCCATAAGGCAATCCATCTACGTCCTGAGGACCTCGCTGCCACCGT
>NW_020956051.1:336258-338690 GCF_003031625.1 Empidonax traillii
CATCTACGTCCTGAGGACCTCGCTGCCACCGTCCAAGCGTGCTTGGCCCCGGCAGATGAACCTCAGGATTAAAGGGTGGGCTCAGTTCCGCGCACACTGTGTCTCACCTAAAAAATCCAATGCGCAGGCTGGAAGGTGGAAAGACCTTCCCCGGTTCTTCGTTCGCGAAGAGACTGGCCGTAATGTCCCATAAGTCAGGATCACGTAATTTCTTCTGGGTTTCATACTCTTTTAACTCTTGCCTGACTTAAATCCTGGTTGGCTCTTTTTAAATCCACTTAGTTATAACTTAGCCTTGTTACAGACTTATTTGCCAACAAGCAATACCACAATTTGCTGTTCAGTCTTAATTTTTTTATAGAGTGGTTTTTTTTTTTTTTAAACCAAACAAACTCATTTTTATGTGGACTTAACAAGTGACTGCTTGTGACTGATGTAGATTAGTAAAAGTTCAAATTACAATAGAATGAAATGAAGATGTGGAGGTGAAAAAAAAATTATTAAACAGTTATTCACATACAGTAAATAAACCAGACATCTGTAACCCTGATACTACATTGTGAAATTCTGAGCAATACCACTTTCTTGCCAGTGCTCCCTGATATTTCAGCTAGATGTTTTGACAAGGTCTAGACAAATATCATTTATTTATATGTTGCCAAACACTGAATTCTCCATCTGAATTCACCACTGGTTGAATATTGACACAAAAAACATCTAGCCTTTGAAGTTTGATTGTGATTGCAATATCCCACACATGATGCAGTTCTTAAAAATCTACTTTGGTTTTAGAGGAGGAGAACAGGGCCTAGAAAAGCATAGCATGTCCAAATTGCAAAACTCCCAGAGATTTCAAGGTATGTGTTTTTAGAAGGAAGGGAGAGTTTTCTGTCCATTCATTGATATCACTAATAGTGTTAGTCAGCTTTTCTTGCTTGTGCAAAGCTATCATTACGTGAATGTGATAGTGTAAATGGTGCAGGATACCCTACTCCAGCTATTAAGTTATTTCAACACTTTGCCTGAAAGGTGTAAAAAAAAAAAAGTCTTAGTGTGAAAGAGAGTCTGACCCTTGGAAAGTAATATGACTTAAAAAGCAAAATATTTACAATCACAGCTGGCTTCTGGGTCCAGAAAGACAATTCTGTCCTGCAGGATGAACTATACACATAAGACAAGTATTCAATAAGCACTGAGCTGCAGCACACAATTTCTTAGCAAACAAATGCTATTTACCCCCTCTGTGAGCTCGATAAATGTTTTAGTTGTGTGGCAAGGTGTGAGAAAGGCAGGAGCTGGCACATCAACATGTAAATAAAACATTTGTCAGACATCTCCAGAAATTCTGAGTAGTACTTTGCAACAAAGGAGCAGTTTGGGAGCAAATAAGCCAAGCTGTCAATACGATTACTGCCATAATCTGAAATGGACTGATGACACTGTTGTTTTTGTAATTCTAAATGACTTTATGTTGGTGTATGAGAGCCTTAATTTTGTTTAATTACAATCATGTGTTTAAAACTTGTGTTTGTTTTTCCACCTGACACTGTTATACCATTGCAAATTAGATTAGTGTTGCAGAAGGGTGGCTTATTCTTCTTCCCACATGCATTTTGTCCTTACAAGATATTTCTAGAAAGAAAATTTTCTGAAGGGACTTAAGAAGTGCCTGACAGCAGCTTTCAGTGGAACAGAATGGTGTGTTTACATACTGCAGTCACAAAATGGTAAGTTTTGAACCATACAGGATATTACAATGAGCAGAAAATACATAAATAAAATCAGTGCTAATTTAATTTTCCTTCTTAACCTTTCTTGTACGGGGTTACTAACAGTAATTTTCTTCTGCAAGGTTGCTCAATCCTGTTTCAATTAACACTTCAAATCTGTGATTTATGTCTGTCTACACAAATGCACACCATCTAAGCCCTTTGTCACTCTCCACTTTAATGAGTCTATGAATATGTAAGGCTCAAAAAGATGTATGTAGTGTTAACTTTAGATATTTGGAATACATTGAACTTCTTAAGTCATGTGAAAAGCTCAAAGTACTTAGATTTTACACAACACGACACAAGTTTTTATGAACAGAACCCTCTGGGACAGAATAGGACCAAAGGAATTTCCTGAAAAACCTGAATTTTCCTCTCTACCAGTGGTGGAGATAGAAGATGATTTAAACTTAGATTCTTACTAGGCTTCTTATACATTATTCTGTGAGTGTTAGCCAGGTGGGGGTTGGGCTCTTCTCCCAGGCAACCGACAACAGGACAAGGGGACATGGGCTCAAGCTCTGCCAGGGGAGGTTTAGGTTAGATGTTAGGAAGAAATTCTTTACGGAGAGGGTAATCAAGCATTGGAACAGCCTACCCAGAGAGGTGGTGGATTCACCATCCCTGGAGGTTTTTAAGCAGAGATTGGATGTGGCCCTT